>NW_027494904.1:0-276035 GCF_021521415.1 Bidens hawaiensis
CCCGATATAAATGCAACCTTTAAGGGATTATAAACAACGGGATCCAAGTTAATCTTGTAATCCATAAAACACAATGAAAATCTACTTTTTGCGTTTTAAGGTAAGGATACATTGGAAATACTATGAAAGTGTGTGTATGTGAACATTTGGGATATTGGTGAATTTTAAACAAGTTTATAAAGAATATGCGATATGAACAATTAAAATAGAGTAAACACGTATGAGCACACGTATAGGACCCTAAGCATAGCAATACTAGGTCGTTACGTCTAACCACCTATCCTATTGTCATGGCTCTGATACAAATCTGTCACACCCCGACCAAAGGCGGCGGAACATGCCGAGGTGTAACGATTGTCCATAGCACATGACACTAATTAAAGTGATAGTATTTAATAAACTCATTTCATTTCACAACATCGAAAATGTCACATAACAATTATCCATAAAATAACCATAAACAAGATATCACAAAATATGGCAAATTGATATTGTTCATTTTTACCAATATCCTAAGGTCTTTGATGTCGTTTTCTTCACAATCATAAATCAACCAAGATGCAAACCTGCAACATTTCATAAAATAAAGTTTATCAACACAAAGGTCGGTGAGCAATTCATAAGTTTAATCATATTAGTATATAATAAAGATAGCCACAAAACTTGCATACGAAACGATAAATAAAAGTGGTAATTTGGATAAATAGATATCGCTAAACATATTAGCGACACCTAGCTATAAGGGGATGCCAAATAGTCTAGGATTTTATAGTTATCGTTAATTGCATTACGTTAACGACACCTTGCTATAAGGGGATGCAAATAGTCTAGGATTTTATAGTTCCACCAACCAAAAGCGATAAACACATAGGCATATAAGCATAGAACACCAAATCGAGCAATTATTTAGGTAAAGTATACAACTACGTTTGTGGTTTAAGATTCAAATATAAAGCATTTTGTTGAAAAGTATGAAATGTCACCCCCAAAATAAAAGATGGAAAATGGGGTATGAAGTACTCACCTTCAAGTAGTAAACTTGAAAGATGATAATTTGGAGATTTGTCGGAACGACGAGTTTAACGCACAATGCCTAAAAAGAAAAGAAGTCTTGAATTTAGAAAGGTTGTCTTGAAGGTCTTTAAACAAAATAAATGTTGAGAAATGTAAATAATTAAAGTTCAAGGTTTAAAATGTGACTATTTAAGAATTTATAATAATAACCCTTTAAAAATGTAAGTTTGCTCGAAACCGGGTTAAAGTATCTAACCTTAATATTTACTCAACCTATGTTAAGTAATAAGGTGAGTAAAATGCAAGAATGCAAATCCCTTTGGAATAAAGATACTAAAACGGGTTTTTTTTTATCGATTGTTCGGGTTGTCGGTTCGGGTCTTGATAATTGGTCAAACCCAAAGTCAACTTTCCAAAATATCGAATGTTATGAGATAACTCAATAAAATTTAATAAGACTTAACCAAGTATGCAGTTCCATTGTTTTAGAACTAACAACGCACGTTAAGCGAGTGTTCGGTTTTGTCGGTCCAAACTTTGTTATGAGATCAAGTTGGATCCAACATTTCCAAGTACTTAAGAAATATTTAAAAATCAATTTGTAACTATTTTTAAAGAAATATACAAGTCTTGATGGCTAAAAAAAACACACTTGTGTGTCTTAAGCGAGCAAGAATCGGTTTGGTTCGGTTTCCATCTTACAACAAGTTTATAGATGGTTTCCACATGTCCAAACACTAAATAACTTGTATAATAATGTACAAATAAAAAAATACCAAAAGTTAACAATAAATCCTTTAAACAAAAGTTCGGTTTTCGGTTCGGATAGTGTTTCGGGTTAAGACCGAGGTAAGATTCTACAAACCCATAACCCTATAATTTGTAAAAATGATTTTAGAAACTTAGATCTAACATTAAGTATGTTTAAACAAACAAAACTAGTAACAAAGTTCGGTTTACGGTTTAGAGCTATTTACGGTTAAACCGAAGCATAGACTCTTAAAAACCCATAACCATGGAACTTGTAAACATGACCAACAAACTAAAATAAGCAAGATTAATATGTATGAACAAGTTATATAGATGTATATATATCAAGGACACGAAGTCCTCCATGAAGCCTTGCCTTATGGGGTCCGAAACCTCACCGACCGGAATCGGAGAAGTAACTACCAAAGGTAAACAAGGGGTGTATATTATATAAATGTTGCACAACCATAAACAAGTATTAATAAGGCTACATAAACTAATTAAGATGAAAGACCAAAATCCTTCAAGAACACTTAAGAAGATAACCTTGAATCTTTGATGTTTGAGAGAGTTTTTTTTTTTTTTTTGGAGTTGTAGCAAGGGAAAATGAAGAGGAAAGGTGGTGTATATTTAGGGTAATGTTGGTGGTCAAATATGGGTGTGAGACACAAGAGTTTTCATGCAAAATGGATCAAGACAAAAACAAAACAACAAAAAATAAATAAATAAATAAATAAATAATAAATAAATAAATAAAAATAAAAATAGGATGTTTTCAAGACCCAACAAGTGTGAAACAATATTGTAACATAAATCCATCATTTTGATTATAACATAAGCTTCGGTTTACAAATCGGGTCGGTTTTATATAATAAACAAATACAAAAACGAATACAAACAAGACCCGAAATTAACGAATGTCACAGTATCCCCTACTTTATGAAATTTCGTCCCGAAATTAAGACGAAGACGATGCTGCGAACAAATGTGGATACTTCTCTTTCATTTTGTCTTCTCGCTCCCAAGTGAATTCCGCGCGCGCGCCGTGATTCTCATCGAACTTTGACTAACCGAATACGGCTACGCTTGGTTCTCTTCTCGTAGCGATCCACGATCTCAACGGGTCGTTCAACCAAGACTATCGACTCATCGACATGTACTTCGTCGAGAGGTATATGGAGATTACCCTTGGCTAAGCACTTTTTAAGATTTAAAACATGAAATGTCGGATGAACACCGGTAAGTTCTTCCGGTAGTTCGAGTCGATAAGCTACTTTTCCAACACGCTCAAGGATTTTAAAATGACCAATGAAACGAGGAGCTAGTTTACCCTTCTTTCCGAAACGGGCTACCCCCTTCCAAGGAGATGCTTTTAGAAGGACAAGATCGCCAACATTAAATTCGATCGGTTTTCGCCGTTTGTCGGCGTAACTCTTTTGACGACTTCTAGCTGCTAGGAGGTTCTTACGGATTCGATCAATAACGTCGGTGGCTTCTTGAAACATTTCGGGTCCCGTGATTTGAGCTTCACCGACTTCATTCCAACTTATCGGAGAACGACATTTACGACCGTAAAGAGCTTCGAAAGGAGCCATCTCAATGCTCGAATGGTAGCTATTGTTATAAGAAAACTCAATGAACGGAATGTGAGAATCCCAATTCCCACCGAAATCAAGAACACATGCTCGTAGCATATCCTCGAGAGTTTGTATTGTACGTTCGGATTTACCGTCCGTTTGAGGATGATAAGCGGTGCTAAGATCGAGACGTGTTCCCAAAATTTCTTGAAGTGAACGCAAAAAATGAGAGGTATAACGAGCATCACGGTCAGAGATAATAGTCAATGGTAAACCGTGTCGGCACACGATTTCTCGAACATAGATTTGAGCAAGATGCTCGATAGAATACTTCTCGCGGATCGGAATGAAATGAGCAGATTTGGTCAAACGATCTATGATCACCCAAATGCTATCGTTGCCCTTTTGGGTGTTGGGTAATTTTGTGATAAAGTCCATAGCAATGTCTTCCCATTTCCAAACGGGAATCGGTGGTTGCTCGAGTAGACCAAAAGGTCTTTGATGTTCGGCTTTAACTTTTGTGCAAGTAAGACATTTAGATACGAATAACGCTACGTCCTTTTTCATACCCGGCCACCAAAAGGTAGCACGAAGATCGAAATACATCTTATCTGCACTGGGATGAACGGAATACCGCAAATTGTTAGCTTCGTCGAGTATACAAGTACGAAGGTCATCGCGATTTGGAACCCACAAATGATTGAGAAAGTTCAAAAGACCATCGGGTTTGGTTTCGAGTTGAAGTTCGGCTCCACATGACATTTCGTCATACATGTTACCTTCTTCAACGGAGGTACGTTGAGCTTGGAAGATTCGAATTTGAAGATCGGTTTGAATGACAACGCTTGGAAGCAGAACGGATTTAACATTAACCTTTCGACTTAGGGCGTCGGCGACAACATTCGCTTTACCGGGATGGTAACGAATTTCGCAATCGTAATCACTAAGTAATTCGGCCCATCGTCGTTGTCTCATATTGAGATCTTTTTGGTCAAAAATGTGTTGAAGGCTTTTATGATCGGTAAAAACCACACATTTCATACCATAAAGGTAATGTCTCCAGATTTTGAGAGCGAAAACAACGGCACCAAGTTCGAGATCATGAGTCGTGTAGTTCTTCTCGTTGACCTTAAGTTGCCTTGATGCGTAAGCGATGACTTGACCTCGTTGCATGAGGACACAACCAAGACCTTGATGAGAGGCATCACAAAATATAACGAAATCGTCGTTTCCATCGGGAAGGGTTAAAATGGGAGCATTGCAAAGCATGTCCTTGAGAGTACAAAAGGCTTTTTCTTGCTTCGAACCCCAATCAAATTGTTTTCCTTTATGAGTGAGGGAGGTAAGAGGCAAAGAGATCTTGGAAAAGTTTCGAATGAAACGTCGATAATATCCGGCTAAACCGAGGAATGATAGAATTTCAGTGGGAGTCGTTGGAGTTTTCCAATCCTTAACGGCCTCAATTTTAGCGGGATCAACATGAATACCTTTGTTTTTTACGATATGTCCCAAAAATTGAACTTGCTCAAGCCAAAATTCGCATTTGGAGAACTTGGCATAAAGTCGTTCGTTTCTAAGAAGTTCGAGAATGGAACGCAAATGATGCTCATGTTCGGCTTTGGATTTGGAAAAGATGAGAATGTCATCAATAAAGACAATAACGAATTTATCGAGGAATGGTTTGCAAACGCGGTTCATGAGGTCCATAAACATCGCGGGTGCATTTGTTAACCCGAAGGGCATAACCAAAAATTCAAAATGTCCATATCGAGTACGGAAAGCGGTTTTTGGAATGTCTTCTTCGCGAACACGCAATTGATAATAACCTAATCGAATATCGATTTTGGAGAAGCAAGTTGCGCCTTGAAGTTGGTTGAATAGGTCGTCGATTCGTGGCAAGGGATAACGATTTTTAATGGTGAGTTTGTTAAGTTCCCTATAATCGATGCACATACGAAACGAACCATCCTTCTTTTTCACGAAGAGAACAGGAGCGCCCCAAGGAGAAGAGCTAGGACGAATGAAACCTTTATTGGAAAGTTCTTCGAGTTGGTTCGATAATTCTTGCATTTTTGACGGGGCTAAACGGTAAGGAGCCTTGGCCACAGGCATCGCGCCGGGCACAAGATCGATTCGAAATTCAATCGGACGAACGGGTGGAAGGCCGGTGATATCGTCGGGAAAGACATCGAGGAAATCACGAACAATAAAAATATCTTGGATTTTCCTTTCCTTTTTGTCTTTTGTCGCCAAGAGAGCCAGGAGCGGAGCATACTTTTGGCGTAAGTATTTTTGCGATTGAGAGCACGACATGAGATTAAGCCTTCTCGAAGTAGCTTTTCCGAAGACCTTAAGGATTTTACAGTTAACAAGCGGAATGCGAATGAATTTATCGAAGCAAACAACTTCGGCACGGTGCAAAGATAACCAATCCATGCCTACTATGACATCGAAACTTCCCATTTGCATCGGGATGAGATCGATGGAGAATTTATGGTTAGCAAGAACGAGAGTACAATCGCAGACGACGGAATTTATGGTGATGGAGTTCCCATTGGCGACTTCAACAGAAAACGACCGGGAAAGCTTGGTTCGAGACACGGCAATTTTCGACTCAAATTTCAAAGAAATGAACTTCTATCGGCACCCGTATCAAATAAAATGGAAGCCAAATGTTGGTTCACTAAAAACATCCCGTTCACAACATCGTTTGCCGCTTGAGCTTGATTAACATTCATCATGAAAGCTCATCCTTGATTGCCTTGGTTGACTTGAGATGCTTGCGGTGGTGGAGGAGGTGGTGCTTGTATGGCTTGGATGGGTTGGATGAGTGGTGCATTGTGTTGGGAAAGTTGAGGTTGGTAGGTTTGAACTTGGTAAGCTTGAGTTTGGTAGTAAGGTGCGGTCATGGTTTGGTTAGTAAGGATGAGGCGAGGACAATTGTTACGGAAATGGTTAGGGTCACCGCAATTGTAGCAAGCTCGGGGTTGTTGAGGTTGGTTTGGTGGGTAAGGTGCATATCGGTGTTGAGTATTTTGGGGAAAAGTTCTTGGTTGGTTTGGTTGGGTTCGTTGTGCGGATCGGCATGTGGTGTTGAGATGACCAAGTCGGTTACAAATGGTACAATGGCGACAAGGCATGTTTGGTGGGTGATGGAGTTGGCAAATGTTGCATAGTGGGGGCGGTACCGGTATAGGGTTTTCGGGTTTGGGGTGGAATTTGGGTTTGTTGTTGAGGTTGGGGTTGGGTAACGACATAGTTTCGGTAGTTGGTTTTGGGTTTCTTGTTGTTATTATTGTGACGGGAAGAGTTGGAGTAGTTAATGGCTTGTGGTGCGGGGTTAACCTTGGCTTGTGGTGCGGGCTCGGGTTTGGCTTTTTCGTTTGGTTTCTTGAGGGTTAGGGTACCCGCTTTCACATGATTCTCCGATAGCGCACCGGCTAGAGTAATGGCATCCTAAAGATTCACGGGTTTGCTACTCATGACTGAGTCCCGGATTTGCATAGGTAAACCCCCAATGTATTTGTCAAGCTCACGCTCAGCCGGGGTAACCATATGAGGGAGGAGAATGCTCAACTCGTGGAAACAGAGTGAGTAAGCGGCGTTATCACCACTATCTTGCTTGAGGTTCCAAAATTCCTCCTCAAGCTTTTGAAGTTCGTGTTTGGGACAAAACTTCTTCATCATGAGTGCCTTGAGGTCGAACCATGGAAGAGCCATAGCCGCTTCCGACCCTTGGAGATGCATGACACTACCCCACCATGTTAGAGCGGTTTTTCTAAACATGCTTGAAGCGAAATTTATCTTTTTCGCTTCGGGGCACTCGCTATATCTAAACACATTCTCCATAGACTCGAACCATTGCAACAAGGTAGTCGCACAGTTCGTACCCCAGAATTCGGTTGGGTTGGCACTAGTAAATTGCTTATATGGGTAGGATACGGGTTTGGGTTCAACGGGTGCAACAACGGGTGGAGGAGATTGGGTAGCTTGGATTTGAGTTACAAGTTCGGGAATCACAGCGGCCATTTGCTTGATGATAAAAGCAGCCATACGTCGGTTGGTGCTCTTGCGCGGTCTTAGTGGAGGCATGCTAAAAGATTATAAAGAAATGGAATAAGTTTTAGGTAAAAAGAAATGGATATGAGAGTGTATAAAATAAGAATAAGGTGAAGTTAAATTTTCTTTTTGATTGTGAATCCTAGAGTTAGTGAGGAGTAGATGTTAGTGTTAGATAAAATATAAATCTTTGTATATAAACAACAAACTGGAAACAATCGTAAATGATTTTGAGATTTTGAGGGGTTAAAGCTTAAAAATTTGAGATTTTGAGGTTTATAGAGTCGGAAAATCGTACATGAACCACCATGATTTGATATTCCAACTCAAAAAAAAAATTATAAAACACAACGTTGGAGTCTAAACATGTGCACGAATCACCGCAATTTTTTTTTCATGTTTTCGACTCAAATAACGATAATAACACCATAAATCGGGATACAACATCATGTCAAAGCACTAGTCCACGTATCACCGTAGTTCTATTGTTTTGACACCGAAAAATTAGGATGGCGATCGGAACGCTCTCATTCGACTACTTAAAGTATTGACATGTATAACATGGTTTGTGGCCTAGAAAACGAGCACTATAATCCCACTATTCCAGGTAAGTAAATCACCTTCGATTCTTGGAATCTTTTTGTCAAATGGTCGTTTTATAATGTCTCGCTTCCTATGAGGGCTACGAACCCGATATAAATGCAACCTTTAAGGGATTATAAACAACGGGATCCAAGTTAATCTTGTAATCCATAAAACACAATGAAAATCTACTTTTTGCGTTTTAAGGTAAGGATACATTGGAAATACTATGAAAGTGTGTGTATGTGAACATTTGGGATATTGGTGAATTTTAAACAAGTTTATAAAGAATATGCGATATGAACAATTAAAATAGAGTAAACACGTATGAGCACACGTATAGGACCCTAAGCATAGCAATACTAGGTCGTTACGTCTAACCACCTATCCTATTGTCATGGCTCTGATACAAATCTGTCACACCCCGACCAAAGGCGGCGGAACATGCCGAGGTGTAACGATTGTCCATAGCACATGACACTAATTAAAGTGATAGTATTTAATAAACTCATTTCATTTCACAACATCGAAAATGTCACATAACAATTATCCATAAAATAACCATAAACAAGATATCACAAAATATGGCAAATTGATATTGTTCATTTTTACCAATATCCTAAGGTCTTTGATGTCGTTTTCTTCACAATCATAAATCAACCAAGATGCAAACCTGCAACATTTCATAAAATAAAGTTTATCAACACAAAGGTCGGTGAGCAATTCATAAGTTTAATCATATTAGTATATAATAAAGATAGCCACAAAACTTGCATACGAAACGATAAATAAAAGTGGTAATTTGGATAAATAGATATCGCTAAACATATTAGCGACACCTAGCTATAAGGGGATGCCAAATAGTCTAGGATTTTATAGTTATCGTTAATTGCATTACGTTAACGACACCTTGCTATAAGGGGATGCCAAATAGTCTAGGATTTTATAGTTCCACCAACCAAAAGCGATAAACACATAGGCATATAAGCATAGAACACCAAATCGAGCAATTATTTAGGTAAAGTATACAACTACGTTTGTGGTTTAAGATTCAAATATAAAGCATTTTGTTGAAAAGTATGAAATGTCACCCCCAAAATAAAAGATGGAAAATGGGGTATGAAGTACTCACCTTCAAGTAGTAAACTTGAAAGATGATAATTTGGAGATTTGTCGGAACGACGAGTTTAACGCACAATGCCTAAAAAGAAAAGAAGTCTTGAATTTAGAAAGGTTGTCTTGAAGGTCTTTAAACAAAATAAATGTTGAGAAATGTAAATAATTAAAGTTCAAGGTTTAAAATGTGACTATTTAAGAATTTATAATAATAACCCTTTAAAAATGTAAGTTTGCTCGAAACCGGGTTAAAGTATCTAACCTTAATATTTACTCAACCTATGTTAAGTAATAAGGTGAGTAAAATGCAAGAATGCAAATCCCTTTGGAATAAAGATACTAAAACGGGTTTTTTTTTATCGATTGTTCGGGTTGTCGGTTCGGGTCTTGATAATTGGTCAAACCCAAAGTCAACTTTCCAAAATATCGAATGTTATGAGATAACTCAATAAAATTTAATAAGACTTAACCAAGTATGCAGTTCCATTGTTTTAGAACTAACAACGCACGTTAAGCGAGTGTTCGGTTTTGTCGGTCCAAACTTTGTTATGAGATCAAGTTGGATCCAACATTTCCAAGTACTTAAGAAAATATTTAAAAATCAATTTGTAACTATTTTTAAAGAAATATACAAGTCTTGATGGCTAAAAAAAACACACTTGTGTGTCTTAAGCGAGCAAGAATCGGTTTGGTTCGGTTTCCATCTTACAACAAGTTTATAGATGGTTTCCACATGTCCAAACACTAAATAACTTGTATAATAATGTACAAATAAAAAAATACCAAAAGTTAACAATAAATCCTTTAAACAAAAGTTCGGTTTTCGGTTCGGATAGTGTTTCGGGTTAAGACCGAGGTAAGATTCTACAAACCCATAACCCTATAATTTGTAAAAATGATTTTAGAAACTTAGATCTAACATTAAGTATGTTTAAACAAACAAAACTAGTAACAAAGTTCGGTTTACGGTTTAGAGCTATTTACGGTTAAACCGAAGCATAGACTCTTAAAAACCCATAACCATGGAACTTGTAAACATGACCAACAAACTAAAATAAGCAAGATTAATATGTATGAACAAGTTATATAGATGTATATATATCAAGGACACGAAGTCCTCCATGAAGCCTTGCCTTATGGGGTCCGAAACCTCACCGACCGGAATCGGAGAAGTAACTACCAAAGGTAAACAAAGGGTGTATATTATGTAAATGTTGCACAATCATAAACAAGTATTAATAAGGCTACATAAACTAATTAAGATGAAAGACCAAAATCCTTCAATAACACTTAAGAAGATAACCTTGAATCTTTAATGTTTGAGAGAGTTTTTTTTTTTTGGAGTTGTAGCAAGGGAAAATGAAGAGGAAATGTGGTGTATATATAGGGTAATGTTGGTGGTCAAATATGGGTGTGAGACACAAGAGTTTTCATGCAAAATGGATCAAGACAAAAACAAAACAACAAAAAAAAAAAATAATAATAAATAAATAATAAATAAATAAATAAATAAAAATAAAAATAGGATGTTTTCAAGACCCAACAAGTGTGAAACAATATTGTAACATAAATCCATCATTTTGATTATAACATAAGCTTCGGTTTACAAATCGGGTCGGTTTATTTAATAAACAAATACAAAAACTAATACAAACAAGACCCGAAATTGACGAATGTCACATCGTCTCTAACATGTTAAACACGTTAAGACACGAACTGACAGCCCTACTTTTTGGATTAGGACGTAACCTTGTAGGAACTGTTCGCATAAATAAAATAAATAAACAGTTTTATTATACTTACAGCAGAAAAGGAACTGAAAGCAGCAAATTATAATACGGAGTTATAACTGAAATGAATAGCGAATACATAAATGAAAACCGATTCTGGCTGAGGATTGTGTTAGACACGAGGCCCTTAAAACAAAATTTCGAGTCTCCCGAGAGAACTCGTTTGTTTCCCAGAGTACAACAACCTGAGCAGTTGCTACTGCCGGAGTTGATCGAAAACCTGAAAATATTATCTTGAAAGAAAAGAAAAACAAAAATGTAGAAAAGCAAAGTTGGAGAACCTTTTGCATCTATATTTATACCATAGCTGAGTTGAAACAATTAAACTTTAAATCAAAACTGAAGAGAATTCATTTTTGTTTTTAATTGTTTGACTAGAAACTGTAATCTCATTCAAGTTAGTCAGCACATTTGAACCTGAAACAGTTGTTTCGAACCACATAGATGTGAGCCTGACTGCCAGAGTCACGAGCTACCCTACAAAAATAGTAAAATACCGAGGTGGCCCGCGATGATGCGTGTGCAAGCACGAGTCACCCTTCGCGAGTCCACTAGTAAGAAGTTATTGGAAATAATAAAAGGAGAAAGATACTCAATATAAGCTACATTTATATTTATCTCTCTTCCTAGATGGGATAAGATCTCACTTACATTATTTTCTTTAAATAAGTTCAATATACACATTTTGAGCATCGATATCACATTTATTTATTTGGATGCGTTTTGGTTTATTGTAAAGTCATTACATCAAGAAACAAAACCTATTAAGTAGCATTTAAGTTAGTCATAAATTAACTTAAATGCACTCGTCCAAATTTAGGAAAAACAAATAACTTTTTTTTCAACAACCTTTTCATTGCTACGTTTCCATATGCAAAAAAGTAATCTTTGCCATAATGAATCGAACATGTATAAATATCCTTTTAATTATAATATCACTTTATATTTTAGGTTTTCTTTTTTCGATTGCTATGGCATATACATAACTATACCTACCATAAGAATCAAACTAATACCATAACGAACTTAACTGATACCAACTGAGTTCTCATCGTAACACGCTATATAATTCACTGATTGCTACAAGTTTATTTTATTATTTTACAATTAATAAGAAAAACTAAGTCTTGTTCATGTTCGTTTGTTAAGTAAATAATGTGTTCACAAACGGTTCACGAACACTTACGGAATGAGATTTTATGTTCGTGCTCGTTCATTAAGGAAATTAATGTGTTCACGAACCGTTCACGAACACAAACGAATACAAATAAAATTGGCAGAGCCTAGAGATTGAGACCGATGAATTCATCAATGTGAATAATGAAAGCCTCTAAACGAATCGAATGAACACGAACAAGGGCATGTTCGTGTTCGTTCATTTAACTTTAAAAGAACACAGACACTTAATCGAACAAATATTTATGTTTATGTTCATTTATTTAAAAATGGACATTTGTATTTGTTTTTTTAAAATCTAAACTAATATAACTGAACAAAGATAAACGAACATGTATGAACAAACGTAAATGAACACAAATATAAACGAACTTAAATGAACACAAATTAACAAATATAAAACATTTAAGCAAATTACCTATCCAGATAATATTTAATTATTTTCTTTTAATATTAATACATAAATAAACAGGCATAAACAATCATAAACGAACGTTCATGAACATAAATGAACGAATGGAACTTGCGTTCATGTTCATTCGTTTAATTAAACGAACACAAATTTTTTGTTCATGTTCGTTTATTTATTAAATAAACGAACATAAACGAACTTTCCGCCGAACGGTTCACAATAGTTCACCGAACGTTCGGTTCGTTTATAGGCCTAACAAAAACAAGATCAAGAATCTAGATCGTCAAAAAAGTTGGCCCTTATAAATCAAAGTCGGTTTTATACGAATCTGTACATAAATGGACACCAGAACCCATCACGTTCACAACACTTATTACAGAACTCAATTCTTTAATCTGTACATGAATTAAATAAATCAAAATAAAATGGCACACCAAATCCTGTACATACCCCATCAATCCAAGAGCCAAAATACCATTTTTATACGAATCTCGATTCCCTTTGCCCCAAATGTTAACATACCCACTTAAATCTTATTATTCATGGCTGCAGATCTCATCTTCAGGTAACACCCACTTCACTATTTCTTGATTCTTGATCTGTGCATAATTAATTGCCTTAAATTACTTTGATTTTCAGGCTGCTTCTTTGCTATTGAATCCTGAATCTTGATTCTTGATACCCATTTGTTGAATTCAGGTTTAACCCCCAATTTGTATGTTATTAGGTAATTAGGGTTTCAATGACTGAGAAGCGTGTGTTTTCTTCAAGATTGCTTTCATGTCTAATTGCAATCTCAATGTTCTTTTTAATTCTATCATGTTCACTTCTTTTTCGAATTGGGGATAATTCTTTAGTACCCACATCGATTTATAATCTAATTGTAGCTGATCATGGGTCGGTTGACCTGATTGACCCGAAATCGACTTCGTGTAAGGATTCGTGTTCTTGTGATCCGAAGCAAGCTGTATTAAAAGTGTTTATGTATGATTTACCTCCGGAATTTCACTTCGGGCTACTTGGTTGGACGGGTGGGACGGGTGGTTCGTGGCCGAATGTTGGGAATGTTAGTGTGATTCCGAGATACCCGGGTGGGTTGAACTTACAACATAGTATTGAGTATTGGCTTACACTTGATCTTTTGGCATCCGTTACTCTGAATGTTGTTAGATCTTGCACTGCTGTTCTTGTACATAACTCGAGCCAAGCGGATATTATTTTCGTCCCGTTTTTTTCGTCTTTGAGTTACAATAGGCATTCGAAGGTCGAAGGAGTGGAAACCAAGAGTACTAATGATGTTTTGCAAGAAAGGTTGGTGGAGTATTTGAACGGTCGGGATGAGTGGAAGAGATTTGGAGGGAAGGATCATTTGATCATGGCGCATCATCCAAACAGCATGCTGATTGCTAGATGGAAGCTCGGTTCGGCTATGTTTGTGCTTGCGGATTTTGGTAGATATGATAATCAAATTGCCAATATTGATAAAGATGTTATTGCTCCTTATAGACATGTTGTTAGGACCCTTGATGTTAACAATTCGCCTTCTTTTGATGAACGACCGACTTTGGTGTACTTTCAAGGAGCGATTTATCGGAAAGATGTGAGTTTGTTACAGTTAATATACATAATCACTTTTAAAACTTTAATAAAAATATTAAATTTAAATGTATTGTGAACAGGGTGGTGTAATTAGACAAGAATTATTCTATCTACTAAGATCTGAAAAAGACGTGCATTTTGCATTTGGAAGTGCGGGTGGAGGTGGGATCCACAAGGCGTCTGCAGGGATGGCAGGCCCAAAATTCTGCCTCAACATTGCAGGAGACACGCCTTCATCAAATCGCCTTTTTGATGCAATTGTTAGCCATTGTGTTCCTGTTATTATCAGTGATGAGATCGAGCTCCCGTATGAAGACCTTCTTGATTACTCCAAGTTTTCCATTTTTGTCCCTGCATCAGACGCGTGCAAAAAGGGGTACCTTATGAATCTTCTCAGAGGGGTCAAGAAAGAGAAATGGACCGAAATGTGGGAAAATTTGAAGAAAGTTGCACCACATTTTGAGTATCAGTATCCTTCAAAGCCCGGCGATGCGGTTGATATGATTTGGAAGATGGTTTCAAGAAAGATTAAGCCTTTACAATATAAAGCTCATAGGAAAAATAGATTTAAAATGTCGCAACAGTTTTTGAATTCTCGTTAAGTAGTATGGTTTTGTCCCTTCTGGGAGATGAGTATATTATATATAGATTGCAGTTGAATGTAACATAGATTTGAACCTATGTGAAATTGAGTAATTTGAATCATTTGATAGAAAAGATCCTGCTTTATACATACATTAGAAGCAAATCATGTTTTGTGTGAATTGTGAACAAACTGAGAAAACAAACCGAAACTTTAATTATCAGCATTTGTTATGAATAGGGTCGGATCCTCTTCGAACTCTTCTTTTGCTTGATTGATTTGGATCAAACATGGCAGAAGGTGTTGGTGCTAAATTCCCATGAACATGCAAGTGCCTCGAAAATCGTTTTTCTTCACTCCATTTTGAAGCAAGATTGATGCTTCGCAGCGCATGAACATTTTCTGAATGAACAGATAAGAAGACGATGCACACGAGGATCGTTACCGTGTTGCAGATACTTCCCATGATGAAAGAATGATGTGTTCTTTAAGGAATGTGAGTGTTACATATAGAAGAGGATAGTTTGATGTTTTATGGTATTTGGATGATGAAATAAAGGAATAAAAGCAGAAATCAATCATAAGCAATGATGTGGTGTAGAAGCTAGTGCCACATATACATATAATCATCAAAAGGGTGCACTTTAAGAAGGATCTAATAGGTTTAGAAGACTGGAAACTAATTTGAATTTTGGATTTTTATGAAAGAATGTGTGAAGGGGTGTCTTGGCTGCTAAAGCTTAAGGGATTGCTACAGATGCAAGAAAGCTAAATAAAGTTAAAGCAGAGTCTGTTTTTGTTTTTTCTCTTTTTTTGTTTTATATATATTTTTTATTTTAACATAATGTGTCTTCTTTATGCTTTTCTTTCATTGTCAACATTTTTAAAAAATATATACAAGTGATTTGCCCCCCAACACTTCCCATTCAAAGTTGTAAGCTTGGATCTGACAGTTCTTCCCAGCATATTAGATTTCATTCTAGTCTTCTAAAGATATCAAAATTTCTACTTGAAGATTTCTTTGGTACATATTGTAACCATATACTTTGTGGGTGGCAATAAGTTTTTGCTCAAATGATAGCATTCAAAAGCATCCCCATACCTAATTTTTAGTTCTGCAAGTATTGCTACATATAAGTGAATGGCAGAATGAGTAATCTATCTAGGTAACCAGAATGTATTTTGTGAAAACTAAAGAGTGTGCAACATAAAAATATCAGTTATTACCAAAGATAATCTTAATCAATACTATTTACTACTACTACTACTATTATTATTATTATTTAGATTTTTTCTCTAAAAAATATACAATTAATTATTACTAGTAACGCCATAAAAGTCCGAAATATTTGTTACAGGTATTCGCTATTGTATTGTTTTCTAGATTTTTTTAGAACATCAATCTAACTCATCAACTCCTACATCATTACACATTTTTAGACAATAAGACTTGAACTTTCACCCATTCAAAAGACAAAACATTATGCAACACCCTGGTACCGGATACGAGATTGGTTATAAGAAATTACGTCTGTGTGAGAAAAATATGATATTAGGTGATTAGTAATAACCTTTCAATGATTGACAGTCTGTAGATTTAGAAGTAAAATGAAAGATTGTTTAAGTTAGTCGATAAAAGCAAAATAAAACTAGAGAAACGTGACTTGAAACGTAAACACTAATATAAACATTAATAGTGTTTTTTATTAATATTTTGTTATTTTTTAAGTTTTAATTCAACCTTTATGCTATGAATAATATACGATAATATACGTTGTTAACTCTCTCTCAATTTTTTAAAAGTTTTATTTTTCTTTAGTAACTTAAAGTTCATAACATCTAAAAGAAGAAGAGAAAAAAAAACTAAATACAAAATTGTGATTAACTTTTTCTCAACATTTCAATATAAGTTTATTAAAATGAGCGGGGTACCGATACCGATTTTTCCAAATTTTGGTACTGGTACCAAAATGTTTGATTCGGTACCTGTATTGAAGGCAAAATTCGAAAAATATTGGTTCAGTACTGAAACTCAAAATTTGTACCGATGGTATCAAATCGGAACCGATTTGGTACTGGTAGTAATACCCATTTTGCTCAGCACACGGCTTTCCCTCTGTATACATCTAAAACTCAGTTCTTTCATTAGACAAGAAAAGATTGAATACTCAGTTGAGTTAATCCTTACTACATACTACATCAACGTTTCAGAATAGAAATCAATATTTCAGAATAGAAATAATCCCACTTTTTTAGCTTTTCATTTAATTATTGAATTCTTTATTAGTATTAGAATATTTAGTGATCAAATTTTTATTTACAACGTTTCATAACGCATGATTGGCCAAATCATTTATACAAACAATATCCAAATACCAAATCCGCCAATTTTTTTTTATATTTTAACGATACTAAGTACCGGTACCGTAAGGGGCGGACCCATGTAGGTCCAACCGGGGTCCCGGGACGCCAATGCTTTTTTAAAAATTACTTAGAGGCGGTATATTAAATTTTGTAAGGACCCCATAAAAATTTATACTTGGAACCCATATTATTAAGGATGAATTGGTCTAATGGAAAATCCTTTGTTTGATCTTTGAGAGGTTGCAGGTTCAACCCTTACGATGCTCTACTTTTGTTGTTTTTTTTTATTTTTTTCATATCAGTTAAGGTATTTATGTCATTTATTAGTTTCTCCCATATAGCCGTTATCACCATGCAACATATATAATGGCAATGTGGGTTTTGCATATTATTTAATTATTTATCTTGTTTATGTATATTATAATTAATCATTTATTTGTGTTAGAGTTAGTTTTTCATGTTTTGGTCCTGTATGTAAGATTATATATATGTAGATTACGCCTATGTTTTTCGGGTATGAATAAAAATGAATTAAAAGCATATGCTCTATCTAGTTTCTAATTTAGATTCTTTCTACTTACTCGTTTCCAATGACACCATATTTTCATGTTTTATTATGTTCCTCGCCTCGACCCGACCAGAATAACGATTGACCTGAAAATTTTATAAATCGAAAAAATTGGGACAAGTGGCAAAAAATCCTGGGTCCGTCACTGGGTACCGTGATGAACCGAACCAATACTGACATCGAATAACATCGGTACCGATATTTGTATTATTGTAATCCGTAGCAATATTTATTTTATGGTTTTCGATCGAAATAAAACACACGCATGTAATATACTTTTTAGGCATATCAATCACAACTTTACTTTTGGGTTACAAGACAACTTTTTGTGTAATCAACCCATCGTAAATCAACTTTTTTATTTTATTATACACGGAATTGTTTATTGAACCGAACGATATTGTTCAAAAAATATTGGTACCGATATTTAATTTTTTATTTTTTAGTTGTGATACGAGCCGGTATCATTATTATTCCACTATTGGTTTCAAAGTTGTACCGTACTACGACGTAACTTTGTAACTCAAAACTTTTTTTTTATTACATTTTTTATTAGGTTAGACATTATTGTACATACTATTTTATGTTTGTTTCATATTTTTTTAAAATAATTTACGTTCAAATATTTATAAATGATTGTAACTCTCAGATATTCTTCGACTTTCAATTAGAACGTTATTTTTTAATCAATGCGACAATGCTTTTAAATTTACTAATTTCTTTCATTTTCATTTTTCATTTTGTTGGTCGTTCAATAAAACAATTTCGTCTCTCACCAGTATTTAGTTTGCTAAAAGCATTCATTTTATTAACAATTTGCTAAAAGCATTCATAACATGGTATAAGAATTATATATCTAATATGTATGTATATATGTGATTTGAGAGAATGAGAGAGATGCAAACACAAACTTCACCCACAAACTTCGTCAACAAGCTTCCCTCACAACCTTACCTCGTTCTTTTTGCTTGTCCTTAGCTTGCCAGCTAGATCCAGATCTCGATTCTTATAAAAGCATTCATAACGTGGTATAAGAATCGAGATTTCGATCTAGCTGGCAAGCTAAGGACAAGCAAAAAGAACAAGGTAGCGTTGTGAGGAAAGTTTGTTGGTGAAGTTTGTGGGTGAAGTTTGTGTTTGCAAACTTGGGAGCGAACTGGGGAAGGTGGGCCTAGCCTCTCTCTCATTCTCTCGTATCACATATATACGTACATATTATATCATATAATTTTATTTTAATAATATTTTAATGGAGTTTGTAAAGGTTTGGTGTTGTGGAAGAAAGTGAAGGCTTTTGAAAAAAAAATTAAAATCTGATGTGACGGTTTGTCAAGTTTATCGTTGCTGGTGCTATTCGTTGTAGTAGAATAAAACAAGCGCCATTTGTCATGACACCTCTCAAAACAAGCGCCATTTGCCATGCCACCTCTCAAAACAAGAGCCAAACCACAACACAACTAATAACAATGCATTTTACTTCAACCCGCCATTTCCGTGGTGGCGTCATCTCTCTTGGTGGATGTGGTGTACTTCAAAACACACACATTTATTCACCCTTTTATTTTGGGACAACTTTGTAGAATGGTAACTAAGTTTCAAAAGTACTCAAATTTTTATTCATTTAATTTAAAAATATTAGTTATACTAAGTTATCTCACAACATGCTAATTAAGGCAGCAAATTAAAACTACAATGCCTATGTGGTAGTGACGTGACATGATAACTGGTTCTTTTTAGTATCCCACAACACATGGCCTAAGGAAAAAGACTAGAATAACCCTTTCAGTTTTATACTTGCACAATATAAGTCCCTTAAGTCTCAAAACTTTCAAACTATGTTCCAAATCCACAATATATGTGTTGGACTTAATTCCCATCCTCGAGCCAATGAGGCAGGTTGGGCTGACTCATCGAGCCTATGACTTGGTTTATATAGAATAAATTACTTGGTGAACAAGTCGAGCCAATGACTTGGACAACAAGGAATTTATTTATTAGTTATTATTTAGATATGTTTTTACCAATTAGTATTTGAGTATGATTATGGTTTTTGTATTCTAGTCTAGTTGGATTTTCAAATTTAAATTAGTATATATACCCGAGCTTGTGGGTTATATCAAAAAAAGAAGATTTAGAGATTGTGTATTGTAATTTTTGAGCTGATGAAAATTACAAAGATCGAGCTTATGATCTAAATTTTCGTTTTTGTGTTTATCGATCTTGGTCACCAAACTTTAATATGTTGTAAGACTGTCAGGTATGGTCCTCGATTTACCGATGAATAAGTGTACGTGGTAGGCAGTGCCGGCGGTGAACAACGGCCCACTCATATCGATGCCGTTGGCAGTGAGATTTTGTTGGAGAATTCACCGTTGAACATGCCGATATGCTTGAGAATTTTCCAAACCAAAAACGTTATTTTATTGGTTATAACAGTTTCACACTTTCACAACTGTTAAATTCTTTTTAAACAAATTAAGACTTAAACTTATCTAATTTTGTAGTGAAGATGGGAAGATGGTGTTCTATGAAGATTCAGTGAAAGAAGAGAAATGATGGAGAAGGAGTTTGGGGAAGGTGGGTGGTTAGAGATTGGGTATATTAGTATTTAAATTTAGTATTTAGTATTTTATTTTTTATTTAGTTTTAGTTATATTAATTTAAATGAATGTGATTTTGTTTTTATTTAGTTATATTAATAATTTAGATGAATGTAATTTTATTTATATTTAATTTTTAATTTTAGTTGCATTAACTTAATTTTAATTATATAGATATTATTATTTTATTTAAAAATAGGAAAAGTGTGTTGAGTTTCAGTGGTGATCAGTCAAAATTTTTATTTATTAAAACCGGTTAAATAAACATGACAAATAATAATTAATCTTATTAATTAATAAATGCGCTGCGGAATATAAACGAATAATCAGCACCGAAACTAAATCTGACAGGATCCGGTTACAAAACCATACGAGCAAGGTATTAATATACACTATATTATTAACTACCAATGAGATAAATATATACCTCGGTTAACGAATAAGCGGTTGAGACACCAAGGTTCAACGAACAACGCTAGGTAACGAACTGAACAACGAGCAGCGGCGGTGCACTACGGCAGCGGCGGTGCACTACGGCAGCGACGGTGGTGGCTGGGACAACAGCGAACAGGCGAATTCAACGATGCTTATCAGCGAAGCTTCGCGGAGCAACAGTGGTGGCCTAAAGTTGGTTGAGTTGCGGAAGTCCGTTTGCGGTAGTGATGGTGACGCAAAGGAAGATTGGGTGATGGCTGGACCTTTTTTGCGGCAGTGAACTTTCTTTCTCACGATGTGTGTTTATATATATATAATCTCCCATATTCTTGGAGTAATCTCCAAGTCAAAAATAGGGTTATTATTATATTTTAGATTACATACTATAATCTTATTATCTATATATAATAAATCCTAACCGGATCCAAAGTCCAACTCGTTCCAACTTTCGTTTAAAGCCCAAACCAGTATATTTAATTAGTAAATAAACTTTATTATTTATAACTATTATAAATAATAATTCTACATAATTAGACTCGTCATTTACCGGTTAAACAATTTAAACGGATTTTAGTTCGTTGCCGAAGGTGTAACTCTCACGGGTCGTAACTCGGTCGATCGCGTTAAACTAACCGAACCAATCCACTATTTCCAACATTCTACCACTTGGACAGATTTCGGTTAAGTTCCTTAACGCAGAAAACCAGCGGTGCTCTAGCTACACATGGCTGCCCCCCCAACAAGTTATGACACTTTAAAGTCATTAACCAAAACATCTTGGAATACACTATTGCAAGACAATGAGTTTATGGTAATCGTTGTCATATATCCTTTCCGTATAAGACATCGATTGGACAATGAGACATGGATTATATTCAATCTCACATGGAGTTCAATTATTGTTCTCGATCTAGAATCAAAGTGGTCTAATCGAACACATAGTAAGTTTGGGTGAGGCCTCACACTTCACCAGTTTGAATCAACGAGGGCACCAAGATGTCTAGCTGTTACATATCATGTAAGAGTACAGAATCCCATCTTGAATACATACAACTCCCACTAAACTTCAAATTATTCCCAATCAATGCCTTTATAGCTGGCAGTTACGCGACAGCGGTTGACACTGATAAAAGAATAGCCTTTAGTAAACGAAAGTTCTAATATGTATCTTAGGTCCAAGGATACTAAATGAGTATACCAATATCAAAACATCTTATGACTAAGATTCATGAAGATGATTTGATGCGAGTTACATCCAACATCATTCATAATGAGGTCTGTGAGTTTGGAAGTCAATTTCTTGAGTCCAAAGTCAGAATAGTCTTAATTCAGAGCCGTTCCCACGAGTCTGACCGACTACGGATAATTTAGAATACAACATTCATGGATTAAACGTATTAAAATAAAAAACAGTTATATTATTCAATGTTTGCATTTAACCATTAAATCAAAAGAGAACTCAAAAGTATAACCTGTTTAAATGTTCACACATCCAAATACTAAATCAAAACAAACTACTAGCCAATCTAAGACCGATGGTATCTCTGTGATAATCATGCTTGTCCTCAGTTATCGGTTTAGTGAACGGGTCAGCTAGGTTTTGATCTGTGTCTACTTTGCTTATTATGATGTCACCTCGTTCCAGTATATCCCGTATATAGTGAAACTTACATAAAATGTGCTTGGACCTATGATGAGTTCTGAGCTCTTTGGCTTGAGCAATGGCTTCTGTGTTATCAAAGATTACATCGATCGGTTTCTGAAAACTTGGAACCAGGTCGAGGTGCGCTATGAATTTCTTCATCCAAGCAAATTTTGAGTGAGAAACATCTCGGTCATTCTAGAAGCTAGCATCAGTGTAACACCTTACAGTGAGCTCCTCTTCCACTCCTCCAAACACTAAGAACATATCCTTGGTCTTTTTCAGGTACCTAAGAATGTTCTTTATTGCAGTCTAATGGGGAATGCCAGGATTTTGCTAAAAATGACTAGTCATGTTCAACGCATACGAGACGTCAGGTCTAGTGCATAACATACATGATAGAACCAATCGCTGAAGCATATGGAATTGCTTGCATGTGCTTAGTTTCAATGTCCGTTGTCGGGGATTGCTATTTGTTCAACACAGTTCCTTTAGCCATGGGAGCAGCTCCTTTCTTGGAGTTATCCATTGAGAAACGTGTCATTACCTTTTCTATGTATGTACTTTGACTTAGTCCTAGAAGCCGCTTAACCTATCTCGATAGATCTTGATTCCAAGAATATAAGCAGCTTCACCAAGATCTTTCATTGCGAAACAAGATCCTAACCAGTGCTTAACTTCCTTAAGCATAGGAATGTTGTTTCTAATGATCAGTATATCATCCACATACAGGATAAGGAATGGTATAGTGCTCCCACTAGCCTTTCTGTAAATACAAGGCTCATCTTCATTTTTTATAAAACCAAATTCTTTAATTTTCTCATCAAAATGATGATTCCAGCTACGAGATGCCTGTTTAAGTCCATAAATGGACTTATTCAGTTTGCACACCCTGTTAGGATATTTAGGATCGACAAAACCTTCAGGCTGAACCATTATAGACATCTTCAAAAAGGTGTCCATTAAGAAAAGTAGTTTTGACATCCATTTGCCATATCTCGTAGTCATAATACGCGGCTACGGCAAGTAATATCCTTATCCACTTAGTGAGAAGGTTTCATCATAGTCAATACCCTGAGTTTGAGTAAAACCTTTCGCGACTAGCCGTGCTTTATAAGTCTTCACATTTCCATGCATGTCAGTTTTCTTTTTGAAAATCCACTTGCTCCCTACTGCCCGACATTCGGGGTATAGCTCAACCAAGTTCCAGACTTGATTGTCACACATAGATTGTATCTCGGCGTTCATGGCATCTTGCCATTTCTCAGATTTCGGATCTAAGATAACAGATTTATAATTAGCAGGTTCGTCGATTGACTTGGATACAAAAAGGACTTCAGAACCATCTAGATGCCATAGGTAAATAGAATTTGGTACGCGAGTCCTATTACTTCTGCGAACGCTTGTGTTTATGTCTAATGTATCAGCAACAACAACTTGTTGATCAAACATTCCAACTTCCTCAGTGGTTGTGTGTGGTTCTTGAATTTCTTCATGATCGACAATATTATTTCCATTTCCTCGATCGAGAATTTCTTTAAGGATGGAAGAAATAATATTATGCACTAGACTTGACGTCTCGTACGCGTTGAGCATGACTAGTCATTTTTAGCAAAATCCTGGCATTCTCGAGGAAGTGGCCCTTCCTTTTGATAGAAATCAAATTTGTATCAGAATGGAAGAAATAATATCCGCTTTGGTTATAGTATCCGATGAAAATAACTTTTACGTCGTGAGGATCGAGCTTGTCATCAGAATCATTGGTGACATATGCATCACATCCCCATACTCTAAGGAAAGACAAATTGGGTTTACGCCCATGCCATATCTCATATGGGGTTTTGCTTACCTTTTAAGTTGGAGCCAGATTGACAATGTGGGCGGCGGTCATAAGGGCAAAGCTCCAAAAGGAGTGAGGCAAGTTAGTTCTACACATCATCGATCGGACCATGTTTAGCAAGGTTCGATTTCCCCTCTTGCTCACGCCATTGTGTTGGGGTGTGTCGGGTTGAATGAGCCGTGAAACAATTCCACGCTCTTTTAGATGATTTATGAATTCTGAGCTAAGATACTTTCCACCTCGATCTGAACGAAACATTTTAATAGTTTTCCCGAGTTGGTTTTCCACTTCGTTGTGAAACTCATTGAACTTTTCAAAAGTTTCATGCTTGTGTTTCATAAGATACACATAAGCATGTCGACTGTAACCGTGTCACACCCCGACTTAGGGCCTAGGCGTGACACCCGTAGTTGGTACCTGTTTTGAAAATATATCAGAGTTGCGGGTTATTAGCGGAAGTCTTTGATTATATTAATTTATTTTGAAAACCTCTTGAATAATAAATATTCAAGTGTTTGATTTACAAACCTTTGTTTATTCTTGTTTACAATATTTTATTTATTAAAAACTGAGCCATCTCTATTTGCGAGCATCTATCTCCACGAGTGACTCCTATCCATTTCTATCTGTGCTATACTTGCTTTCCTGTAATGAGGGGAAAAATACGTCAGCTATATGCTAGTGAATCGTTGACTCTGAAAACATTTGACTGACAAGATAGTTTTTGGAACTAACTTAACAAAAACGTCTCTTATTTCTGGGAACTTGTGCCACTGCCATGCACACACAATTATGGTTCTCCAATAACTGATGCTCATTGGAGAACTTTCGTTATGCCTGTTAGCCTGCGGCCACGTAGCCTTGATTGATAGGTTAACAGATATGTTTGGATCCAGACACATGTGTACTCGGTCTGAGTTGCTTTTATTATCTACCTTGTAACTTAGGGATCACATAATCCCTTAAAACGTAGAGATCACGTAATCTCATATTTGACTGACTGTTTAAGATAAACAACCCGTTTATTTGACTGTAAAAGGTTTAACGTATTCACCTGTGATTGTGATTGTGATTGTCTTTTCTGAATGATGTGGTGATCTCGTTTGAAAACCCTTGTGAATGAATGATGATTGATCTATAATAAAATAAGTTTATATAAATACCCGGATCGTCTCTTGATCCAGCTACAGACCTTTAGTTCGGTTTTAATAGCTATAAACCTTGACTGATCATTTGTTGAATATAATATTTCGACCCGGAGTCTTTTCATTTGTTTACAAATCATGACTTAAGTTTCTTCTTCATGAAGAAACATCTATTGATAGGTTTCTTCTTCAAGAAGAAACATTAAATTAACTATAACCCTGGTATGTAAAATCTTACATTTCTTAATTGTGAAGAAAACTATATCCCTTGCATGTAATGTTTCTTAATTGTGAAGAAACTATTTTTAACTATATCTTCTTGTATATAAAAACTTAGGTTTCTTAATTATGAAGAAACATTATTTTAACTATAACCTTTGCGTGTGTAAAGCTATTGTAAACACAATTAAGATCAAGGTTTTGGGCTATACCCCTGATTATGGTCTAAGCCATAATATAATAATAATAAAATATTTGGGCAGAACCCCTACCTTATATCGGTACTCGGGGATGCTAATTTCTATAGTAGAATGATGGCTCGATTGAAAGAACCTTGTTCCTAACTTGCGCAACTGATCCTCGACTCGTTACAACTTCAATACTTGCACGAACTTCGAGAAAACGGGACCTCGAATCTGCACAACAGCCGGGCACGATTTCCAATGCTAAGTGTGTGATTGTAAGTGTGAAATTGTGATGAATGGGGTTCAATCCCGTAGCCCCCTTTTATAGGCGAAGTTTTGAAGACCTTCGCGTAGCGCGATGGTCTTTTCCCAGGGCAATTGCGTAGCGTGATGCCGCAATTCACCAGGAAGTGCCACGTGTTGACACGTGGTTGGCTATGTGTCACTAGTTGGCTTAATGGGGTGTCGCGTAGCGCGATGCCCTTTTGATCCTGGACCATCGCGTAGCGCGGCGCCCCCTTTTTCAGAATTTCTAGGGAATGGCATCGCGTAGCGCGATGATCAAATCTGTCCACCCATCGCGTAGCGCGATAGGTCTGGAAACTCAAAATTTTCATTTTAACCCCTTTAAGTTTCAGAATTGTCATTTTTAGCCCAATACTTGAATGGGTATTTTCGAGATGTTACATCCTCCCCACCTTGGATTGAATCTCGTCCTCGAGATTCGCTGACTTAAGTTCGAATGATTAGATTCTCTCTAATCTGATTTTCGTATTAAATTCCGAGTTGATGAGTAGTTGGAACCTTTGAATCATTGCATCATAATTGATATTATCAGTCAATGGTTCAGAATATCATAAGTAATTGTAAATTGCTAAACACAGTGGCCAGTTGTGTTTAATTTTTATCTTACCTTTTGAATTCTAAACATTTATTGATGTTAACCAGAATGCCTTTTGGATTCAATCTATTGAATCTTTTCAACTTATTCACTCAAGATACCACCACTTGTCTCGCGTTGTCCTTTATTTTATGATCTTAATGGATTTCTTCCATTTATATCCATCGGTTATCTTCTTGAACTTTTTCGATGTTCATACAACCGATTTTTCTTTGATTAAGACACACTCCTTTTTATCCAATATAATGCATCCTTTTCTTTACTTCATCTTTCTTATAGATGATGAACTATGTTAACTATATAGTCTTTACAATCTTTTTGTATTTTGGATAAAACTGTCTCTTTTATGAATATAAGCATTATTGTGTAAAGACACGATCTATATGCTAATATTTTTCTTTATTTACATTAGGGATTTAAAGACCCTATTATGGTTACAAAACTTCTCATTTAAAACGAGTTTACAAGCAGTTTATAAGTGTAAACTTAACTATTAGTTATTTCTAATGCCTTGGAAACTTGCACATTCATTCAGCATACTCTTATCTGCTTCTATTCTTGATCGCCAAATACTTCTTGCATGTTTAACATATTTATTCTGGCGTTTCCTTTCTTAGCTCCGCTTCCATTTGCATTGTTTGTCTTTTTTAAACATTCTGTGCTGAAATGCCCATTTTCTCCACAATTAAAGCACACCACTGTCTTTCTTCTGCAATCATCTTCTGAATGACCAATTTTCTTGCAGAAGGTGCATGTGACAAATGGATTGGTTTTGGGAAAGTTATTTGATCTCAAACATCTCCCATGGTGTCTCCTTCCATAGTTTAAGGAGATTGGTCTTGTGAATTTAAATGACCCATCTTCCTTTTCTTGATTCATTATCCTTACCTAATTTTCTTTTTCCTTTCGCTTTTCATTTTTATCTTCTTCTTGATTTCTGATAAGTCCATTCATGAGATAACCAGCCAATTCCATGGCTGAGTCAACAGTTTGTGGTAGATTGGATCTCACTATGTCTCTAATCTCTCGAGGCAGTCCCCAGATGTATCGGGTCACTTTGTTATATTCAGGCGTTACCATGTGTGGTATCAGTCTACAATACTCATGAAACTTAGTATTGTATTCTCTGAGATTTGTGCATCCCACTTTGTGATTCAAAAACTTGGTTTGAATAAGATCTCTTTCGTGCATGGGACAGAACCTTCGTATCACAAGTTCTTTGAATGCTTCCCATTCCATTTGGTACAAGATTTCTCTACCCTTTGTCATAATTAGGTCATTCCACCATTCTAGGGCTTCACCTTTGAATAGTTGAGATGCGTACTGAATCTTTTGAATCTCAGTACATTGACTTATAATGACGATAGACTCGAGTTCCTCAAGCCATCGTAATGCTGATATGGCACCTTGATCGCCATAGAATTCTTTTGGACCATAGACTTGGAAATGCTTGAAATTACAACCTTGAATTACTAACTTCTTCTTAAAATCACGATTGAGACTATTATAAGTGCTAGAACTATGAACGCTTTCTTCATGGTCAGCAGGATTTTGGTATGGATGAGTTCTAACAGTTTTGTTTGAATGCAAAGATTTACTTTTATGTGATCCTCCTTTCATTGCATCGACGAGAGGAGTGATTGCATTATTAATCATTTCTTGTACTTTGACCATAAATTGCTCAGGAATCTCCTGGGCATGCTCGGATACTTTGTTGCTTCTTAGATTTGAAGCTTCATCATTGTTCTCTTGATTGATTGGATTTGACATTTCTGTAAACATAATTATTTAGTATGAAAGAAATATATTATTGATAATAAATGTTCGCAAATAATTGCATGATATGATATAAGTATGAAATATCTATTTATGATACGTTTAATGATTTTGTCATATTTCGAGAGGATTTATAGAAGATCTCTTGTTGACTTTTCCTTTTCTTTCCTCAAATATCTCTTTCTTGAAGTTATCTATCATAAGGCACAATCTCGATGCTTTCTCTTTAATTGAAGAATGACGTTAGGATAATCGTGTGAATAATAAATTCATGTATCCCATCACCACTTTGTGATTTTCTGATTATCTTTGTTCTTGAATCAGCAGACTTTGAGAATTTCTCTTAATTCTCTTTCTAAGTCTATTCTTATTAAAATATTTTATCTGTCGTTGACTTGGAGCAAATTGTCTTTTGAAATCTGTCCATCTGGACCTTTCCTCAATCCCATTGATGGATTTTCTTTCACTTCCAATTACTTGGAGAATTTGTGCTTTCTATTCTTGACATACTATAATAAAATTTTAAAGACAAGTTCAATATTCGAAAAATTTAAAACATATCTTTTATTCATATTGTAGTTCGCAAGAGTACACAACATTATTATACTTGTTTACAACCATCGTAGTTCTTAATGTCTATTTCTTCCCACGGACAATCTGTTTCTTGATTTTATTGTCCTTTTTGATATTCTCGGTTGTCTCCTTTCCTTTTTCTTTTTCTTTCTCCTTCTCTTCTTCCATTTCTATATCGTTGAGCATTGATTCAGCTATTCTTGTAACATCAACTTCATAACATGTTGAATCATCTCTGATGTACATTCCTTTATAATCTGTGCTCCAGCATTCAGTTTGAGGATGGACGAAGTAAGGATCTTGATTCATTGGGTAATTGAAATATTCCCCGCCCCTGAGAATTTACTTTCGGATCAGTCATTATCCTTTTCCTTTTGACTTTATTGATTTCTGGGATCTACTTGATCCACTTGATCCTGTTCCTTGCACACCTTGTCTTTGAATGATATGGGCTAGTGGGATGTTGGAATCAAAGGAATCTGAATTTTCCTCTATTGAGGTCTGATATGAATCTTCACTACTAGATATAGGGATCGGAAGTAAAGCTGCCCCTATAGGCCCTTTTCCTTTACCCGACGGAGGATGAAATGATCCTTGGCTGGATTGGCGATCAGACATCTGTACGATGTTAGATTGGAAATAGGGTCGTATTCCTATCTTATCCGTAATAGTTTTATTTATGCTTCAAATACTTTTATTCAAATACCTATCAATATTGATATGATAAGATTGAATCTTATATCTAATCATTTAATGACTATATCAATTAATATTCTTAATTGAATATTAAAATTTTCAGCATAACTTTATTTCTGCTCAAACCCTAGGTATACTCAATACCTAATTCGCTAAGAACGATGGCTCTGATACCAACCTGTCACACCCCGACTTAGGGCCTAGGCGTGACACCCGTAGTTGGTACCTGTTTTGAAAATATATCAGAGTTGCGGGTTATTAGCGGAAGTCTTTGATTATATTAATTTATTTTGAAAACCTCTTGAATAATAAATATTCAAGTGTTTGATTTACAAACCTTTGTTTATTCTTGTTTACAATATTTTATTTATTAAAAACTGAGCCATCTCTATTTGCGAGCATCTATCTCCACGAGTGACTCCTATCCATTTCTATCTGTGCTATACTTGCTTTCCTGTAATGAGGGGAAAAATACGTCAGCTATATGCTGGTGAATCGTTGACTCTGAAAACATTTGACTGACAAGATAGTTTTTGGAACTAACTTAACAAAAACGTCACTTATTTCTGGGAACTTGTGCCACTGCCATACACACACAATTATGGTTCTCTAATAACTGATGCTCATTGGAGAACTTTCGTTATGCCTGTTAGCCTGCGGCCACGTAGCCTTGATTGATAGGTTAACAGATATGTTTGGATCCAGACACATGTGTACTCGGTCTGAGTTGCTTTTATTATCTACCTTGTAACTTAGGGATCACGTAATCCCTTAAAATGTAGAGATCACGTAATCTCATATTTGACTGACTGTTTAAGATAAACAACCCGTTTATTTGACTGTAAAAGGTTTAACGTATTCACCTGTGATTGTGATTGTCTTTTCTGAATGATGTGGTGATCTCGTTTGAAAACCTTTGTGAATGAATGATGATTGATCTATAATAAAATAAGTTTATATAAATACCCGGATCGTCTCTTGATCCAGCTACAGACCTTTAGTTCGGTTTTAATAGCTATAAACCTTGACTGATCATTTGTTGAATAAAATATTTCGACCCGGAGTCTTTTCATTTGTTTACAAATCATGACTTAAGTTTCTTCTTCATGAAGAAACATCTATTGATAGGTTTCTTTTTCAAGAAGAAACATTAAATTAACTATAACCCTGGTATGTAAAATCTTACATTTCTTAATTGTGAAGAAAACTATATCCCTTGCATGTAATGTTTCTTAATTGTGAAGAAACTATTTTTGACTATATCTTCTTGTATATAAAAACTTAGGTTTCTTAATTATGAAGAAACATTATTTTAACTAATACCTTTGAGTGTGTAAAGCTATTGTAAACACAATTAAGATCAAGGTTTTGGGCTATACCCCTGACTATGGTCTAAGCCATAATATAATAATAAAAAAAAATATTTGGGCAGAAACCCTACCTTATATCGGTACTCGGGGATGCTAATTTCTATAGTAGAATGATGGCTCGATTGAAAGAACCTTGTTCCTAACTTGCGCAATGTAACATCCAACTTTTTATTAAATAATAAATGACGGAAAGTTTTGTTATTTAACTGTGTGTCGTTAAGTTAGTCGTGTGTTAAGTGTTTGGATAATATTTGGATTTGGAATTGTGAGTGGGTTATGGGGCCCATGGCCCCCTATATAAGCCTAACCACTCCACCTTTTCACCACTTTGTTACCTTTCACCCCATACACACATACTCAAGAACACACTCACACACACACACACACACTTTCTCTCTACATTCCGGATCCAAATCCGTGTAAAAAGAGGAAGAATCTCGTGTGTAGACATCATCAAATAACAAGAATCAACGTCCAGATCTACGTATTGTCCAGATCTGAACTCGAACCTGAAGCAAAGGTAGGTTTCGGTTTAATGGTTAAGTTTTATGGTTAGAATCGTCATGCAAACAGATATAATGATAGATCGGGTTGTAAAATGTAAGAAAAATATAAACTTGTTAAGTTATAACCTCTTGGGTACACTTAAGATGAAAAGGTGACCTTGGACTATGAGAGATATGGGTTCAGGATCAGGTGCATGGGGTCAGAATGTGTAGGAAGATGGCTTTAAAATAGTAAGAACGAAGAAAAGAAAATTTCGCATCGCATAAGCCATGCGAAGCGAAAAAGGTAATTTCGCATCGCATAGCTTCATGCGAAGTGAAACAGCTTCATGCGAAGCGAAATCCCTTGGACCCTACTAGGGGCTGCCGCCCCTAGACCCCGCTACCAGGGGCGCTGCCCCCGGACCCCCGTTAGTTGAGGGTGTCATTAACTTAGATATAAGAGGTAGTAGTAATGGATATGTGACACTCGTAATGCGTTATACAATTAGCCGTGCATAGCTAAAGAATGGCATTACTATTAACGGCGAGAGAAACCAACTTCAGGTGAGTTTCTAGCCCCTTTATCTGTTATGTTTTTGGGGCTGTGTGTATACTTCTTTGTGATAGTTGTTAATACACTTAACTTAAGTGGTAAGTGTATGATATGTGTATGTTATATGTATGACTAAGTATTGAATGTTATTATGGAATGTTTATACAAATGAATATGTATATATACGTATATACATGACCAGAAGATATGTAAAGTATGCATGAACTAAAATGAATGGGTGATCGAGTGACGTGACAGGTATAGTTATTGGAGACAAAGGGACCAGACCCTAAAAATATCTGAGACAGAAGGCCTCAGACCTTGACAATATCTGAGACAGAAGGGACCAGACCCTGATAATATCTGAGACAGAAGGGACTAGACCCTAGTAATATCTGAGACAGAAGGGACCGGACCCTAATAATATCTGTGATGGTAGAGATAGAATAGCCTATAGTAAATTACAAGGCCTTATGAAAAAAGTATGTAAGCGTGTGTGCATGTATATAAAGTTTGTATGAAAGAAGTAAGAGTAAATAAGGTATGAATACGTATCTTCGGATGCGTATGAGTAAAGATATGAATGAATAGTATGTTAAATGTTTAACTAGAACTCACTCAGCGTAGCTGACTTTTAGTATGCACGCAGGAAAATAGATTGAGGCAGCTGACTTGAAGAGGGACACATGGCATGGACGGAAGAGATTGGCATCTACGAAGAAGTGTTATGACTGTTTTAATTAATGTTAATGGAAAGACAATTTGTATATTAAGACAAAAATGAATGTTTGTAATGTGATGTTTGAAGTTTTAAATTATTCCGCGAAAGTTTAAATTAACTATGATTTTAGAACTGTGTTTATGAGTAAATCCAACACCAAAGTAGGGTTACTGAGAACGGGGCCTTACACGCAACTGATCCTCGACTCATTACAAATTCAAAACTTGCACGAACTTCGAGAAAAAGGTGCCTCGAATCTGCACAACAGCCGGGCACGATTTCTAATGCCAAGTGTGTGATTGTAAGTGTGAAATTGTGATGAATGGGGTTCAATCCCGTAGCCCCCTTTTATAGGCGAAGTTTTGAAGACCTTCGCGTAGCGCGATGGTCTTTTCCCAGAGCCATCGCGTAGCGCGACGCTGCAATTCACCAGGAAGTGCCACGTGTTGACACGTGGTTGGCCACGTGTCACTGGTTGGCTTAATGGGGTGTCGCGTAGCACGATGCCCTTTTGATCCTGGACCATCGCGTAGCACGGCGCCCCCTTTTTCAGAATTTCTAGGGAATGGCATCGCGTAGCGCGATGATCAAATCTGTCCACCCATCGCATAGCGCGATGGGTCTGGAAACTCAAAATTTTCATTTTAACCCCTTTAAGTTTTAGAATTGTCATTTTTAGCCCAATACTTGAATGGGGTATTTTCGAGATGTTACAAACCGTCAAAAAAAGAAACAAAGTATCTTTCATGATTTCTAGACATTGTTCTGAAAGTGCCGCATACATCAGTATGTATGAGCCCTAACAGATCCTTTGCTCATTCATTCTTATGAGTGAAGGAGTCTTTGGCAAGTTTGCCAGCTAAGAAGGATTCACTGTCATCAAAAGAGTCTGGTCCTGTGGATTCAAGAATCCCTTCGGATTGGAGTTTCTTAACTCGTGCCTTGCTTATGTGGCCAAGTCAGTAATGCCATATAAATGTATAATTAATGCCAAATCCGATACGTTTAGACAGATTACATACATTATTGTTTATTTGAACATCAATCTCATAAATATCATTTCGTAGTTTAGCCTCAAAATAAAAGACATCATTCATGTAGGTAGAAATAGCAATACCATTAAAAAGCGTACTTAAATCCTTGTTCAAATAGTAAAGAAACTCAAATAATGTTTCTGGTCAAACCAGGTGCAAACAAATAGTTATTCAAAGTAACTACAAGGCAAGATGGACAAGCAAAACGAGATGTGCCAGTTGCAAGAACTGGGACTCTCTTTCCATCACCAATGATGAGTTCAATGCTGCCTTGTTTCAGCTAGCTTCTTCCAGTTTTCAGGCTCTTGCAAGACATTAACGATGTGATAACCACATTTGGCAACAAATACCCATGTGTTGCTAGAGACAGTGAAAAGCTCAATAACGTAAATGGAAATACCTTTAGAGGAGCTTTCACCATTGGTCCTCTGCCTTTTCAGCTCAGCAAGATAGTCAGGACAGTTACGCTTCCAGTGTCCCATTTTATTGCACCTGCAGCACTGGCGCTCCTCAGGAGGCGGCGGTGAACCTTTGCAACACCCTTGTTAGTGTTGGTGATAGACTTGGTAGAAACAGTAACCTTTTTCTTGCCTTTACTGTTATTACCCTGGTTCTTAGGTTTAGGCTTCTTGACACCAACAGATCGAACCATAAGAACTTGATTAGTCTTAGTGGGAATATTCATCTCATCCATTTTGAGCATTCCATGAAGCTCCTGCACTGTCTTCACCTAGCCATTCATGTTGAAATTCATTACGAACTATTCATAAGAGCTGGGAAGAGGGTTCAAGATGAAATCTGCTGCCATTTCATCTGACAGAGGATAATCAAGTTTCCTCAACTGTTCGATGTACCCTTTCATTTTGACGACATGCACACTAACAGATGATCCCCGTTCCATTTTGCAGCTGATAAGCTGCTTCATGGTGTCATAGCGTTCTTGATGGGCTTGTTTCTAGAACATGCTCTTGATTTGCACAAGCATGTCATAGGCACCAAAATCTTCCAAGACTTTAGCAAGCTCGTAAGACATGGTCGCTAGCATAATACGGGCGACTTCAGCAGAGTCGTCTATATGCTTGTCAAGAACTCTTTGGCAGCAGCAGTATTGTTTTCAGGCTCGGTTGGAACAGGTCCATCGATAACATAGTGCTTCTTTACCATCTTGAGAACAAGTCCCAAATTGCGGTGCCATTCAAGAAAGTTGATGCCATTCAGCTTTTCTTTCTCAAGAATAACCTTGACAGTGAATGAGGAGTTATTATCAGTTGACATCAGTTAAATAAGCAAAAGTTATTTAATTAGTATTTTCGATGTTTTAATCCTATTATTAATGACCCAATAACATTAATAAAACAGGAACTTGAGAATCTGGCTTCCAGTTACTAATGGCAGCTGTAGCACACAACATTAGTAAGTGGTTAGGCAGACAGATAACGATTGCTGATTGTGAATAAAGCACAACTCTCGGTTATGAGGCCTATTAAGACAACACTTGTCTACGTAAATACGTTTAGCCTCATATATACCCACCTTAGTCTCCAGACAGCTGTAGCACGTAATAGGAGAGTAAAGTAATGGTATCCCTAGTATAGTCACTTGTGAAAGGGCCGGATGTATCAACGAAACCCTTTCACCTTGAAGGGATAGGCTAGAAATCAAGTGCGATGCTATAGCTCCAAACACTTGAAGTTTCGCAGTATGCCTCAAGTGTGGCTTATAGTAGGATGACATAGACTATTGATTTTAAAATTGGAATTAATTTCAAATATTACCGAATAGAGTAAAATCCAGTTATACTATATTGATCGAGACAACTTGATGAACCATTTCATCTCTCAGGACACTCAGTTTTACATAACCTATTAAAACTAAGTTTTTCGCGATATGAATAACCAACTTTAAGTTAATAGTACCTATTAAGTTGTTAGTTTTGGAAAATCAAATTTAGTTTAATTTTGCAAAACATGATTATTTGTTTTAAATCAAACTTTGTTTTAAAGACAAAATTTGACAAGTTGTAAAACCCCTTTTAGAACTTGTTTTATTATGATTGTTTTTAATATTTTAAAACTCCTTTTAAAATATATATATTGGTGTGAGGTTGGTTATTATATAACACTTATAAAAAAATCAAATAAGTTCTTGGAGTCAATAATGACTCGATAAACAAAGGAAAATATCAATAAGGATCACATTTGAGATTAATAAATAATTGCAACTTCGAGATCCAAGTAAAACATTGACCTCAAATTGGTAAAACATTGAGAACAAAATAATCGAAATTTCAAGGTCGAATTAAGATATTGATCTCCAATTGTAAAACATTGAGATCAAAAATAACAAAATGATATGAATAAAACATTGAGCGGAAAAGTGAACAAAATGACCAAAACAATTCGTATAATAGTAATAAACTCAACATGTGTATAACTGGCTCATAGTCTCCAACTTCCACTAAACGATTATGTTTATGGGAAATCGGTTATAGACCACAAGATTGAAATAACGAAGTAAACCGCTTCAGAATGTAACTATGAATGGAAATAGTTCACTAATTAACGAATCACCAAACTAGATATTAACTTCGTAAATAACCTTCGAAAGAAATCGATACGTAAAAACTATTTAATAATATCCAAACTGAATAATGTATATAGCAATATATCTGTATAAAGAAGAAAGAAAGGAAAACCAAAGATGGCTAGCGTTGCTTGTCTTCTCCAAGATGGGTTTTGCGGTATGAAGGTTATCATGGTGCAGGGGTATGGTTTACTTATCCGAAACTCGTTGGTGTTGACAAAGGGGGAACAGAAAATGATTGATGACATTGTTTGTGAAAATAGTTTGTAGGGACGCGACGTTTAAAACTCAAAGTAAACTTATGATAATAATCTTGCATATTACGTAGCTAGTTAGAAAACTTTCGATGTAAAGGATTTCTCGGTTGGGTGACGCTTTAAGAAAACGGAAGTCGTTAGATAAAAATACTAGTTGATGGTAATATGATAGCCTCACGGCTTAGGAATTGTTTAAAGCAAAATATTTTATTTTATTTTATTTTAAAAATTTTATTGGAATAATAATAATAATAATGATAATGATAATGATAATAAGAATAATAGTAATGGCTTTAATAATACTAATATTAATAATAATAACAGTAACAACAACAACAACAACAATAATAATAAGGTATTGATAGTAGTAGTAATAATAATAGTGATAAAAAACGAGCCATTTGAATTTTGATGCAAAAACTACTTGAATATAGTTCGTATATAGAGTATATACTTATTAATGATTTATAATAAAGATTTGAAATTTCGTGAAAGAGAATGTTTGTAAAAGAACTAAGTGTGGAAAAAGAGTGCAAGAAACAATAACAGGTTTGAAAAGGCGACTTATTGAAGTCGAAAATCAAATAAACCTTTGAGAGGTCAAGGGACGCGGGGTAAGGTTTTGTATGGCGGAAATAAGTTAGGTCTTATAACGGGTGTTCTCGGGTTGTTATCATGGTAGCAGGCTTGAAGTACAAGCACACGGCAAGGTAAGTGGTTAGGTAACTGGTCGCGGGAACAGATGGATGGTGTTGAATATGTGTAGTTTCGTGGCAAGAGTTGATGAGGTGGCCGAAATTATCATAATGTGGAGCATTTCAGAATTGCGGTAGCGGAGTGGTGGAATTGTACGTGTTACCCAAAAAGGTGGGTTCGTTCTCATGTGTAAATCTTTGTTGGGTTAGGTTTGAGTATCCAAGAGTTATGTTGGGTTTTGGATTGACTTAGGCATAGCTTTGAGGTTTAAACGTATTATTGTGGTTAGTGATGAATTTTGGGGTTATCATGGTCGGGATTGCAATGGTCAATAGTTTGATAATTTGGGTTGTTGTTTCGTGGGTTGAGTTTCGAGGGCAGCGTCGAAGAAAAATGAAAAGACATGAAGTGTGAACAATTTGCGTGACATTGGTCGTAAATATGAAATTCATATCAAAATCAAAAGAAACGTTACATGAGAGATTTCCTAAAATCATAATCCATCTATAATATGAAAATAAATAAGAAGTACAATCGCATGAAACAATATTTGAAATCGAAATCGAAATGCTCAAGAGTCAGTATGAGTTTTCGCATTTCAATAATACTAATCTCGTAAATTTTCGAATAAACATATGAAAAATATATCAAATTTTGAAATAAAGAAGAAACATAGAATTAATACAAACCTAATATGAGTAATGAAATTGAATCGAAAATCGAGTGTTTATGTATCACCATAACTTTTCGAATTTTCAATTAAAACCACAATAATAAACGAATTATATAAAGAAAACGAATTGAAAATCGACAATTCATGCATCACCATGACTTTTCGAATTCTCAATTTTAACCCAAAACAGTAAATGAATATATAAATAAAGGAAATGAATTGAAATTCGATGACTCATGTATCACCATGACCTTTCAAATTAACATAAATAAAGGAAACGGGTTGAAACTCGATAATTCGTGTAATAGCACAACTTTTAAAAATTTCTATGAGTATATAAACATAGAAAACGAATTAAAACTTGACTATTCATGTATCACCATGACTTTCGAATTTTTCAAATTATAATAATAATTGAATTTATAGATTAAGAAAACAGGTTTGAATTCAACAATTTATCTACTAGCATGACTTTTAGAAATTTCAATGAATCTAAACACAAAAAAACGAATTGAAACTCGAGTATTTGCATATCCCAATGACTTGTCAAAACCACAATATAAACGATTGAGTATTCGGAATCACACGTTGTATGTTCTAATAAAAATAAAAATGTGTAATCAAATCAAACCGAAAGTTGGGTATTCGTGTATCACCACGACCTGACAGACTTTCAGCTAAAACGTATAAATCAAAATTAATAATCAAATCGAACCAAAAGCTGGTTATTCGTGTATCACCACGACTTGCCAGACTTTTAGTTAAAACACATTGCACAACATTGAGGGTCGGAGTCACATGTCGCATGAACCACCATGACTTGTGTGACATCCTAGGGAGTGCAACCATATCCCTATCACAAAGGGGACATGGTCTTTAAGAAGATGAAATAACGGAACACCGAATTTGAAAATTTCTTGAAATTGATTTTGAGAAAACTTGTTTAGGCCTAAGCCTTGGACTTGTGTGTGTGTACTTGTGTTCATGAGGCTTTAAGAAATCAGCAGTACAGTAATCCAGTAATAGTAAGTGCATTTAAACAATCAAGTAAAGGCTCACATAATTCTATCATACAACCCTAACAAATAAACAAATAAGCTATAGCTACCTAGAACACTACGTCTAATGTCCTATCTTATAGCCGCGGATCTGATACCAATCTGTAACACCCCGGCTAAAGCGAAAACGCCCGGGTGTGACGTACAGATTGCTCAAACACACGTGACACTATTAGGTGACCATAATAACATTATTTCATTTAAATCATCATGTAACACAAGTTTATCAAATAATACAAGTTATAACAAATAAATAAACAAAATGATAAGTTGTTCTTTGAATATCCTATAAGCATGCTATGTGTCTTCTGACTTTCATCCTTATATCTTTACCCTGTAACATATGTATAAAATAAAGTCAGCTATGAACATAGCTGGTGAGATTCCCAAAGTTTGATATAATACGTAAAAATCATACAATTCCATGAACTCGTAAAATGCGTAAGTAAGGGTTCTTTACACTCGATGCAATGGACTTGAGTGTAAAGAACAAACGAAGGTCCTTTCCAGTTGGGGCTACCAACGTACTCAGATATGAGGTCCCTTTTCCACTCGATACAAATGGACCTGAGTGCAAAGGGGGGGGGGCATATGATCATACTTATCGAGGCAACCACTTGAAATCCACGTATATAACAAATAAGCAAGTAAGCACACAAGTCCATGATATGAATTGTAGTTTGTAAGCAAAGTTGTAAATATTGAAGTTTGATAATAAATACATATGCCACCCCAAAATATGAAACATTTAAAAAGGGGTTGTGAGAAACTCACCTCGAATTGAGATGTTATTGATAACCGAAGCGTCTAAAAGATTGTAAACGGCGAACGAACCGAAGGCGTCACAAAACCCGAATTGATCGATCAGCACTAGCTAGGATAAATAAATACAATACTTTAATCGACAATCTAACGGGATTATATATTGATAAGTTATGTTGAGGTTTTGAGATTTTGATACAAGTTTTACCAATCTTGACTATTATATTATTATTTTAGTTAACGGAAATGCGATTATAATATTATATTTTATTTTATAGGCGACGACGTGAAGAATAATAAGTTCGAGATTCTTGAATTAATAATTATAAGTTAGTAATTTATTTAACATGTTAACGGAATGGGTTTTAATATTTTAAATGTTACGATATAGATTGTTAATGATTTTTAATTAACGTTTTACGAAAATGAAAACTTGGTTTTTAAGTGCAAAAAGATTAAATATGTTTTATATTTAATTTATATATTTTTTATTTAATTTAAAATGAATTTTTTGATTTTAATATGATTTTTAATTGATTTAAAATATTTAAATAATAATAAGTTATATTATAAAGGTTATCAAAAAAATTAAAGGGTTGACTCGAGTTTCGGGTTTGAGTGTTACAAGATCAGGAAATTAACCATTTGAGCTAGGCTCCACATTCATTAAGATAAGGTTTCTATTTAATTATATTAACTAACTTTTTAAAACAAAAATTACTTATTGTAACAAAAAGGCTTTCGAACCCGGGTCTGGCCGTTTATACGCGTGAATACTAGCCATCAGACCATTTAGTGTAGTTGGTTTTGCAGACAGAAATAAGATATATAAATGTTAACAATCCAGTTCATCTTCCCCCATGAAACCCTAAGTTCAATTTCCCTAATCCGACCCTGTTTTGATTAAATTAAGTTAGGGGAAGTGATTGATAGGTTTACACGATTCAAAAACCATATAACGTTTACTTATAGATGTTTCGAATTGACGAAGAGAATGGGTTGGCCGGAACCGGACCTTGACGGATCAAATCTTGATTACAGAGAGCTTGATAGATTAAAGTGATGATCTGAGCGAGTTTAGAACGATGTTTAGGATCTATTTATACTACTAATGGGAGCCTATGCGCGATAATTTGTGTTAATTACGATTTGGACGATAAGCGGCGGTTATGGTTTGATTCCGGGTCAATGTTAAGTCTTAAATTCGTTATAGCGAGATAATTGTGATAACAGCTTGATTTAGCGAAGGTTGAGGGCTCGTCGGAGCCGTTTCCGGCGGCCGGAATGCAAATCGGAAAATCGGGGTGGGTGTAAGGGCAGCTGATGGTTTTTTATTATTTAATAATATTATTTAAACATATTTACACCAAGACCCTTCAACTTTCATTTAAATTTAATTCCAATTTAAGTTATAGTTACAAGGGAAACCTTAAATTTTGAAATTTATTTTAAGATTAGAGATAATTTTACGTGTTTGAATTCCCAACTTTTAAAAGTGTTATAAAACTTGGATGGTTTTTAAATTATACTCGATTAGTTTGTGAATTGTTTAATTAAGAACTTTAAACCGAACGATCAATCAATCTTAAATCATCGAGAATATAATATAAGTGATGAACATCGAACTAGAATACATTGAAACGATGCAGCAAGTCGGTTTAATGATTACGAGTATAACTTCAAATAATAACTAACGAATGTCACGTAAATGCATGAAACGAGCTTGAGAATATTAATATGCATATATATATATATATATATATATATATATAGGTTTTGGTTAATTTCAGAAGTATTCTTACTGCGAGAAGTGCGAGAAGTAATTTCAACCAATCAAATATTTTCTTTTTTAATAATATAAAAGGGTATATTAGTAATCTAATTATCATATCATATTTGGTAACTATTAACTCAATAACTGTTACAAATATGATATTATTTTCTGAATGTGTTTTGTTTGTCATAAAAATAAACCGTTCAAGAACGACAAGTTTTCACAATCCCAGATTTATAGCATCACCATCTCTAAATCGATCTCCATTGCAGATTATTTGTGATTCAAACAGGTCTAATTCGATTGCAATATTCACTAATCAACTATTCGGCCTAATTTTTGGCTGCCCTAAATCGAGGTCGAGTTTGATGAATTCAGTATGCAAAGCTCTTTACAATGGCATGATACATCGATTAATTAACAGCAATCTCAGGTTTCGTTCAATTCCTCTATATCATCTTCTTTAGTAAAAATTCTTCTGATATATTTTTCGGTTTAGCGATTAGTTTTTTAGTATAACAAATTCGATATTATTGCACAACCTTATGGTGATTTCTATATGGGAATATCAGTTACTAGACATTTAATGTGTATTCAGTTATATTTTCTTGTTGATTTGTTTTGAATTCACAATTATTTAAGTGTATCAGTATGTCATTGACTTAATTTTTTTTTAATGAATGATCAAATTCATAATTGTTAGATGGTTAACTAAAAATATAGCTATATTTGGATTAAGATCATTATCAAACTCTTCATTTTCCATCATTCATCAACCTCATCTCGTAGTTTTTCCTTTTATCTTCCATAAAACTAGTATACTGTCCTTTTATATGTATTCCTATTAATGTTATTATTAATTGATATACTTTTTTCATATTGTTATATAATCAGGATCGATGGATTATGAATCAACTACACACCATGCTCGAGGCGGCACACCGACTAGTGACTTACATAGTACGTTCCACATTTTGATGAAATTATAATTTTATTAAGCATCCATCATAAAGTGTTATATTCATGTTTGTACCGTAACGATATTGCCGCTAGTTTGATCCATAATGAGACTGTAACTTTGTATGTATGTCAGGTAGTATCTTTGTATGTACGGATGTAGGTATGTATTTATGTATGTGAAGAAACACTTATTGACCCCGGGCAGATTACGGATAATCTGGGGGTTAAATAGATGTTTCCCACGAGGGGTTATGTCCGGCAAAGATGGTTCTTCTGGTGACCTGCAAAACAGACACCGTGAGCTCGTCACTTAGAAGGGGGGGGGGGTACCTCCTTGTGACCACCCTTCGGAGTGAGAATCAGACTAGATTGCTCTTGAATATAAGTGTATATTAAGAGATTGCTAGAAAAGATAAGATGTTATAAGGTAATGTAACGTGTCCATACCATTCCAAGGTGTTGGAGTATTTATAGCCGAAGGTAGGTTTCCAAGCAGGTACAGCCGGCTGAATAGTATTCCTGTTCTGCCAACTGTGGGCTACGCACGTGCCATGCTGGTGGTTGGTGGGTAGGCAGCGGCTGATAGTGACCAGGCCGGCTGTGTACTATTCCTGTTCCACCAACTGTAGGCTATGCACGTCCTCCGACAGGTTGGTGAGTAGGCAGCGGCTGATAGTGACATACAGTACAAGAGCGTGCTGCTCGTCATACTGTTGTCAGTGAGCTGTCGTATCTTTGGTCAGATCTTTTGTCCATACCTCGTCAGGTACAGTACAAAAGATCCTCCAGTATCGTACGGATTGGCTCATTTGTGCGGGAGTGTTCCCGGCTTTGTGCGGGAGTGTTCCCGGCTTGCTCACTCCTTCTTCAGGTGACATTACTGAATTATTTAAGAGTTAAGTGCCTTGTGCGTGTAGCCTTGTTGCGCGGGTAGCCTTCCCTGATGGCTAGTATCCGTTGCTGCGGGAACAGGCGGAGTACGTCGACCATTGGGAGGCTTTTCCTGCGGGAACAGCTTGCGTACTGCGCGTAAGGACGTCACGTCTCTGAGCATGGTGGGTCCTGCGGATCCAGTTGGTTTCTGCGCAGACGTCTCTTCAAGGTGAGTCGCGAGTTTAGCCTTTGCGCAGACGTCCCTGTTGAAGGTGAGTCTTGCGGGTTCAACTGCGCAGACGTCCCTCTTTGAGGTGAGTCTTGCGGGTCCAACTGGGCTCTGCTGGGACCTACCTCTTCAAGTCCCCCCAGTCCAATATTCTTCTCATGAATTGTTAATAAGTGAGGTGAACTTTTGGACTTAAGCAAAGGGTTTTGAAAAGGGTTTAGTTTTAAAGTTTTCCATGGGGATTCTTCCCGCGGAAGTCCTAATGTCACGTGCAGAAATTCCTGACTTTTCTGCTTGATCTTTGGGTATGATGCGGGTAGGTCTGTAACCTCCTCGCAAGTCAGGAGCGTTGAGTTCCACTTGTATAGATTCTCCATGAGGTTTTGGTAGTTTTGAACATAGTGATAAATTATGTTAAAACAACCAATTCCATCTTGGAGCTTCAAACAATCTAGTTCTCGACGTTCCCGCTATGCGGGGATGTTATTCCCGTTTCCGCAAGCATGGCCCAGAAGATCCTTCTTGGTTTCAATTCCCTGCGGAGTGCTAGGTATGTGAAGGGTTTCGCCTTTACACTGTACCCGCACTCGTCTTATAGTTACTTTACTTCCAAGGTATTCCTGGCTTCAATTCCCTGCAGGTGCTAAGTATGTGAAGGGTTTTGCCTTGACACTATACCCGCACCCGTCTTATAGTTACTTGGTCGCCGAGGTATTCTTGGCTTCAATTCCCTGCAGGTGCTAAGTATGTGAAGGGTTTTGCCTTAACACTGTACTCGCACCTGTCTTATAGTTACTTGGTTGCCAAGGTAAAGGGTATAGTCCCGCTTACTTTTGAATCTTTTTGAATCTTTTTGAAATTCGAAGAGTTGGTGAAAGGATAAGAACAGTCCAAACTGTTGAAACGTCGTCCGACGGTTTCTTCTGACAGTGTCAGGAAGTTATGACGACGTGACAGTATATGGTCATTCCAGACGCTTTTTCAGGCGCGTGGGCGCGAGTTTTCGGGCGCGTGGCCGCGAAGTTTACGGCATGCGTCCTGTCAACAGCTGTTGCCAGCTTGCTTTTTCCACGTGTCATAGTTTCATTGCACCAGCGTTTTCCTCTCTCTTCCGCATTAAATTCATCGCATTCATTGCGATGAGTATATAAAGGGAGGAGAGGTTGCATCTCAACTCACAGTTTCACCTCTCTTCTTCTTCTAAACGATTTCCGGCGAATACTCTTAACTTTTCTGTCGAGCATTCTCCTGAAATCGTTCTTGTTTACATCCCAAACATGTCTTCTCATGATCCTGAGGTTACTGTCGAGGAGTCCGATGTATACCTCGAGAATCCGTCGTCCACGTCGGACAAGGATGACAAGAGTACTGCTGGCGAGTGCCAGTGTGCTCTTCCGGTCGACCTCTATCAGTACGTCGTCAGGAAGTTCATGCTCAAGCCTTTCGAGCCTGAGTTTCCTGCACCTCATCAGACGGTGTACGATGCCCCCAAGGGCAAGATAGGGGTGTCCGCTGCATTCTTCGTCTATGGGAATCTCAGGTTCCCATTGACGAAGTTTGTATACCGTGTTCTGGAGAGACACGGTGTGCATCTGACTGAGGTACACCCAATGGCGATCGCCAAGATCCGCCATTTCGAGTGGGTGTGTCTCATTCTGGGTGTGGATCCCCATGTTAACCGCCTGATGACCTTCTATTCCTGGAGGTGCATCCAGGGGTGGTATACCGTGGTCAATCGGATCAAGGGTTTGAAGATCTGCGCTACCGAGCGCAGTCTTCGATCTTGGAAGCGGGAGTTCTTCTATATCTCCGCTCGCGTCGTCCCCATAGCGATGACGTTCAAGAACGGGAGAGCTCTCCCGAACCTTCACGCCTTCAACTACGAGGAGGCGGAATGGTTCTCCAAGATTTCCCGGGTCCAGTCTCCGGTTTACTGCTTTGCGGAGTCCGGGATGGTGATGCTCGGGATGAGCCGGGTGTGGAAAGATGCTTGGGCGGAGGCGCCACAGATCCTCATCGTCCTCGAATACGGTTTGAACTCTATCCCTTACGGTATGCTCCGTCTTCTTTGCTGACTTAAAGTTTTCTTCTTAACTGTTTTTCTTTTGTTTTCAGATGGAAACGACCTACAGTCGCTCCTGCATCCGCGGGAAGCTGGTGGTCCCGCTCGGATGGGTACCCGTGCTCTTGATGAGAACGAGTTGCCCATCCTTGAGCAAACGGCGGATCGGTTCGTGGAGGTCTACCCGCCAGGCCACGAGATCCTGAGCGCCAGGCGGCCAGGTAAAGAACTTTTTGACCCTCGCCCTCTCAATGCTCAAACCTCTGCGGGAATTCCTCTAATTTTATCATCTTATGATGAGGAATCTGCAGATGGTCCTTTCTTGGCGAGGAAGAAGAAGGCTGCCGGCGGGAAGGGCAAGGCGAAGGTTGCCTCCACTGCCGATCAGGGGAATCGGTCAGAGTCGGAGACCGAGAGTGAAGAGGTGGCGGGGAACCCTGGTGGTGATGAGACCACTGTTCCGGAGGTTGAGACAGCTGTCACCTCCGGGCAGCCTAGTACAACGACGGTGACCGGCGTGAAGAGGCCGGCTCCATCGGCTTCGTCCCCGCCTATTCGCACCTTCAAGCTCAAGAGGACTCGTAAGTGTAAACTTTAACTTTAACTTCATATATTTCCGCCATTATATTTAAATATGTTGTCTTCATGCAGGCGTGGATGCAACCGCATTCCAGGGTGGAGTGGGGAGGAGCACTTCTGGACCCATGACGGTAGGTTTGGTCAACCTACCCGAGGCGATGACCCAGGCGGCTGCGCCTGCTTCACGTGTTGGTTCAGTTGCTCACTCGGTTGAGGCAACTGTTCCAACTGTGATGTCGTCTCCGCCGACTGTCAGTGCCATATTCACTGATTCCTTCACTGAGCCGGCGGTGAGTTTTTCTGCGGGCTCTTCCGCAGCGGCGACCACGGTTGTGAGTTCACCTCCGGTGAGTTCGCCTCCGGTGAGTTCACCTCTGTTGGTTCCTAGGACGGCGGCTTCAACCGCGCCTCCGGCACCGGCGACCACCTCGCCCCCGGCCGGTTCAGCAGGTATGTTTGGGGTTGGGGCGTCTAGCCAATCTCTGCCTCATTCCCATCTGCCTGACCTCTTGGATGGATATCCATTAGGTTCGGGTGATGGGTTTGGCGGCTACAGGCCTGTCGTCGACCCTACAGGTGCGTAGGGTTATTTTGGCCTGATGTTATTTTTTTTATTTTTTTTATCATCTTTTCCTAACTGCTTTTTGTTTTTGCAGTGTCGGATTCGAATGAGGTGTTTGTTCCGCGGTGGAACATCCGCCGGGGAACCACCCTTCGGACGGCTGTGGACTGCGTCGAGTGGGCGCGCCACGCCGCCCCCAGTGGTGCATTGGGAGAAGCTATGTCAAGCTACCAGGAGGGTAAGCTGACAAACGAGCTTCGAATTCTCCTTGCCCGGATGCAGCCGCGCGTCGAGCTGCTTTGTCGTGAAAACGACAAGTTAAAAGCAGCTCGTATCCAAGAAGTAGCTCAGGCGCGGGCTGTCCGGGAGGAGAACAGGAGGCTCTCCGCCGTTGCTGCGGAGAAGGAGAAGGCCTTCAAGGCCCTTGAGGTTGAAGTTCAGGCCCGTCTCGAGGCCCGTTCCAAGGCTGCCCAAGCTGTTAACGAACAGCTTCGGTTAGCTAAGGAAACCGCTCGGAACGCAACTGAGAGGGCCACCAGGGCTGAAGCTGTTGCTGAGCCTCTACGCACCGAGAATGAGGAGCTCAAAGCCAAATTAGAGAGGCTCCAGCAGGCTCATGACGCCTTGGCCATGGAAGACGCCAAGAAGCTTCAAGAAATCTTGGACCAGAGGGGTATGCTTGACCATACTGAGCGTAAGCTAAAGGGCGTTGAAGAGGCTGCTGCTAAGGAAGTGTTGCTTGCCAACCTTAACAAAAGTGAAGCCGAACGCGCCCGTAACCAAGCTCAAGCTGCCCTCCAGGAGGCTCTGGTTACCAAGGAATGGCTTCTATGAGAAGCGTTGTCGCAGTATGCATAGCTTCATAATATCTTTACGCTTTTCTTTGTACTTAGAAAAGGTTTTGATACTTGTATTTTTGTTTTGTAGGTTGTGCATCGGGTCTTCACGGACACATCATATGACGATGCTATGAGCGCAGCCCTCAACGCTTCTCATGAGGATGGGGAAAAGGCTGGCTTCCTGCTTGGTCTAGGGTTCGTTGAGAAGGGCATCCCGCCTTCCAACTTCCCTTTATATGATGTGGATACTGAAGCTGTATATGACCAAGCAGTGAACCAGTATGCCGCCTTCCCGCACCCGGTGGTGGAGAAGGTGAACGAAGTTGCTGCTGCTGATGATGGGTTAACCCTTCTCAAGACCTTCCTTGAACCGCCACAGCCAAGTGATGGTGCGGGTACAAGTGGGTTTGGAGGAAGTGGTCCTGAAGCTTGAACCTTTAGATCCCTTTCCACTGTTAGGATAGGTTTATGTTTTTGTATAGATTTACACTCTTGTAGGCGGGTAGGACCGTCACTCTTGCTTTATAAACGTTATACGACTTGCTCATGCATATTATAGTTTAATTTGGCACTTGTTTTGCCGCATAAACAATATATGATTCGCTTGTGCATACTTTAGTTTAACTTAGCAATTTCTTAAGTACTTTGAATAAGTTAACCTATCAACGTGGCAGATAATAGGTTAAAGTTTTGCTTCCTCTTTCGTGATTGTGCGGGTAAGACCGTCACTTGCACTTAGTAGGATGGCTAAACTTTACCTATATCTGACCTGCGTAGAGGTTTTCCTCATTTTTTCCTTGAAGATATTTTCTAAGTGTTCTGAATAAGTTAACCGTTCGACGCGCGGTTGTCAATAGGTTAAAGTTCAGTTTCCTCTATCATGATTTGTGCGGTTAGGCCCGGCACTTTTATTTAGTGGGATGACCGAACTTCACCTATGACTGACCTGCGTGAAGGTTTGCCGTTATTTTGTGTTTATGTGGGTTTTGTAGCCTTCCACACGCAACGATTTCTTCACACTTATTTATGCGGTGAAAACCGGCATCAGTGTTTTGAATAATTAACCGTTCGACGTGCGGTTGTCAATAGGTTAGTTCGGTTTCCTCTATCATGATTTGTGCGGGTAGGACCGGCACTTTCATTTAGTGGGATGACCCAACTTTACCTATAACTGACCTGCGTGAGGGCTTTCCTTATATTTTCTCTAGAAATTTGTCGTTTTGTGTTTATGCGGGTTTTGCCGCCTTCCACACGCAACGACTTGCTTTCCCACTTATGTATGCGGTGAAGACCGGCATATCAGTGTGGAAAGTTCATTAAGTAAAATGTAAGACCATCAGCGTCAATGTGATAAGGAAAATCATTTCCATTAGAAGTGGCTCTGGGCCTTTTCTTTTACAAGTTTGGAATTGATCTACATGCAGACTGTGTAATTGAGCTCCCTTCCATGTTCTTGAGAGTGTCATCGAGCCTTTCGAGCTGATATGCACTTGGTTCGGAATCTCGTTGTTTACGCAGTATGTAGTCTCCGACATTGAAGCTACAGTTTTATTCGTGTTTTCCCCAACTGGGGTTCTACACGCATTAGCCTGCTTAGCGTTCATTACGCCATGAGGTGCGTCAGCGTCCCATCTCTGACAAATGCTTCGACGATGTCCTTCAAGTCTACGCATTCCTCGGTGTTGTGGCCTCTTGTTCTGTGGAAGTCACAGAATTTTCTCTGATCAACGTTGTGACGCTCTCGGATTATTGGAGCCTTTGGCCATGGGAGCCTCTCGGTGTCGAATATCTCGGTGACGCTTTTGGTGAGTGGCGTCCATCTGGAGTTCCGGTTCGACGACTGCATGTTATCCTTTCCGCCTAACCGAGGGTGCGAGCTGGATGAGGTGTCAAAGTTTACCCTTGACTGCCAAATGCCTAGCTTCCTCTTTTTGTTTAATCGGGCGGTAAGGACATTGTTTTCTCTTGTTTTCTGGGTGTAGAGGTTTGTGCTCTGGGGAAGATCTCTACCCAGTTGATTTTCCGTTTCCGCGAAGCGTTTAGCTGCTGTCATGATGGCATACCATGTGGATGGCATGCCATCTTTACCCGTTAAGGTGCGGATGAGCTCTGGGTCTTTTGTGCCCTGGATGAAAGCAGCGCGAACAAGATCTTCGCTAATACTACCCAGACTTAGCTTCTTTGAGTTGAAGCGAGTGATGAAGTCTAGCAAAGATTCATCTTCCTCTCGAATGCAATTGAGGATTGTCCATTGCTCTTCGGTATACTTTCTTTGTTGGCTGAAGTGTTGGCTAAACTTCTGTTGGAAGTCTGCCCAATCGTAGATGTGGTGGACCGGTAGACGGTCGAACCACTCTCTGGCTGCTCCAACCAGCGTCATCTGGAACATATAACACCACGTGGGTTCCGTCCAGTTGCTGACGGTTGCCCCCGCTATGAATCTGTTCAAATGGTCGTCTGGGTCGGATATACCATCATAAGTGCCGATGTTGGACATCTGTTTGGCACTTCTTGGGGCGATTGCTTCCGCAATGTCCCTTGCAAACTTGGAGGTTCCCGCATTTGCAGCGGTTGGTCTGAAGGTTTTAGAGAAGTCACGTGGGTTTCCACCCGCGTTTTTTGGTTTGAAGGTTTCTCCAAAATTCCTTCTCGGTTGGAAGTCCATTTCCTTACGCTTCCCTTTCGCCCTATGGCGAGGGTTTGCGTCGGTGTCGGATTCCTCCGAATCATCGTCCAAGTACTCGCACTCATTGCTCATGTTGAGCTGTTGAGTGCTTTCGAATTCGTCAGCCTGTTGGAGTGAACGCAAGCGTTCATCCAACTCAGCTTGGAATTCCTTCTGACGTGCTTCGGCCCACGCTTTAACTTGATCGAGTGTTTGGCGGGGGAGCCTCGTCTGTTGTCTCTCCAACTGGGTATTGGTGAATCCCAGTGAAGGATTGTTTACTGCACTTGCCCCGGCTCGGGTAACCGGGGTAGTGTTCGTAAAATTTACTGCACTTGCCCCGGCTTGAATAACCGGGGTAGTGTTCGTAAAATTTGTGTGCTCGCCGGTGTTCCTCCCAGTAGCTGGGGTTGTGATTACCGGGATTTCTTGGTCACTCGCTGGCTTTGGCAACGGAGTAACCTTAACCATCTTTCCAGAAGTTTGAAAAAACTGAATGAATTAATTCTAGCTTTTATGCACGGATGGCGCCAATGAAGAAACACTAATTGACCCCGGGCAGATTACGGATAATCTGGGGGTTAAATAGATGTTTCCCACGAGGGGTTATGTCCGGCAAAGATGGTTCTTCTAGTGACCTGCAAAACAGACACCGTGAGCTCGTCACTTAGAAGGGGGGGGGTACCTCCTTGTGACCGCCCTCCGGTGTGAGAATCAGACTAGATTGCTCTTGAATATAAGTGTATATTTAGAGATTGCTAGAAAAGATAAGATGTGATAAGGTAATGTAACGTGTCCATACCATTCCAAGGTGTTGGAGTATTTATAGCCGAAGGTAGGTTTCCAAGCAAGTACAGCCGGCTGAATAGTATTCCTGTTCTGCTCGTCATACTGTTGTCAGTGAGCTGTCGTATCTTTGGTCAGATCTTTTGTCCATACCTCGTCAGGTACAGTACAAAAGATCCTCCAGTATCGTACGGACTGGCTCATTTGTGCGGGAGTGTTCCCGGCTTTGTGCGGGAGTGTTCCCGGCTTGTTCACTCCTTCTTCAGGTGACATTACTGAATTATTTAAGAGTTAAGTGCCTTGTGCGTGTAGCCTTGCTGCGCGGGTAGCCTTCCCTGATGGCTAGTATCCGTTGCTGCGGGAACAGGCGGAGTACGTCGACCATTGGGAGGCTTTTCCTGCGGGAACAGCTTGCGTACTGCGCGTAAGGACGTCACGTCTCTGAGCATGGTGGGTCATGCGGATCCAGTTGGTTTCTGCGCAGATGTCTCTTCAAGGTGAGTCGCGAGTTTAGCCTTTGCGCAGACGTCCCTGTTGAAGGTGAGTCTTGCGGGTTCAACTGCGCAGACGTCCCTCTTTGAGGTGAGTCTTGCGGGTCCAACTGGGCTCTGCTGGGACCTACCTCTTCAGTATGTATGCGTGTCGGTAATTGTTTGTATGTCGACAAGTGTCGGTATGTAAGTATATTTTATCTGTGTATATTTGTATATATGTAGGCACATATATGTTATTTTCATTCTGCTTTATAGTTTCATATCTTAATAAAAGGGTTGTTGGTCTTATTTATATATACTTACAATTAGCAATTATTTTATATGAATCTAATAAATGTCAAGCGACTGTTATGATCTCTATTTACAAATAATACAGATTTCAGTTAATCAAGAAACAATAAAATTTGAATGCTTTCTAATTAATCCTCTTTTACTTTTATGTTATGCATCTTTTTTAAGTTTGTTATATGATTATCTAATGTATAATTGTTTGTATACTTTGTCATTACTACATTAGGTTATAGTTTTTTATGTTTAAATTGCTGGTTTATAATTTTTTTTGTGTTTACTCTTTTTTAACAGCAAATAGCCATGTTCCCGATATACGAACCGTTTTGCTAGAAACTAACGATGTTCCCGATATACAAACTATGGAATATGGTGAAAGTGAAGAGACTGAGGATTCATATGAAAGTGATGAAACCGGAGATTTGGATGAAATCGATGAGACCGATTCGAGTTCCTATGAATAAATATGCTTTTTTTTATAAATTTATATGTTTGCTAAACAGACAATGTGTTTATAAGTTTTGTGTTTTGTTATTCTAATATGTTTTAATTAAGTTATCATACATATAATCGGTTTAAAAGGTGTGCACCACCTACTTGATTAGTTAAGCATGTCACCAATGACAATTTCTGATTATGTATTACATGTTGATTATGTACGTATGTGTGATGGTTAACGCGTATGTGTGTAAATATGTGTTTAACAATGTATAGATATGGTATACGTGCGTGTATGCTTGTTTGTATGTATCGGCCTATGTATGTATGTATGTATGTATGCATCTGTGTAACTTTCTATATACTTGTGTATGTACATACTTATTAATCTAGTTACTTGTATGAAGGTACATACGCGCATATAGGTTCGTATGTAGGTACGTACGAGTATGTTTGTACGTATGTGTTTTGGTCAGCTCGTATGTATGTACGTATTTTGGTAGGCACGTGTATGTACGCATGTATATATGTATGTTTGTATGTACATATGTGTATGGAGATACATGTGTACGTATGTAGGTGGATATCTATCAATCTACGTACGTATACAAAATAGATACATATGTAAGTACTTACGTGTAGGTACGTACATGTATGTAGGCGCATACATACCTAATTCTGTAGGTACTTATGCGCAGTTACGTACATGTATGTAGGTACCTACATACCTACGCAGTTAGGTATGTACATGCATGTAGGTACGTATATACCTACGCATGTTTGACGACATATATGTGCTTGCAGGTATGCATGTGTATTTATGTAGGTCCATAGATATGTACCTTATGTTGTGACGTGTGTCTATATGTACTGCTGTATTAACGTATCTATGTTTATATTTGCCTAGGTATGTCATATGTTACGTATTCATGTTCGTATCTATGTATGTATGCACAGATGTAGTTATGTTTATTATATATTTATATGTATGAAGGTACGTGCGTATGCATGTTTTGTATGTGCACATAAGTAGATCATTAGATCCCAATGGTTCAACAAAAAAACAATCAAAAGTTTAGATACTTGAAAAATATAAAGCCATTGAATAAAATATAAGCCTTTAATCACAATTTATTTACAAAATACATCAACAACTCTATCCAGGTTTATTACTAATAAAAAAATACAACACGAATTTCCAAATGAAACCTACTTACCTCTTGCTTTCTTCTTAATCTGTGAATGTTATTCTTTCTCCAATGATTCTTTTGTATACATGTTCTGAGCATCTATTACATACGCACCAAGAATGATAAAATGTTACTACATAAACTTTATTCACTAAATTGAGTTACCAAAAAATTCTTTCACTTTTCCTAGGGTTAACAAATATACCATTTTTTTTGTGTATTCTCTCCTTGAGCATCAACTGGATTCGACATATCATTCTTAAACCTGGAAAAACTGATTTTCTTCACGATCTTTCATTTTTGGTCTCTATCCAATACAAAACAACCAAACTTTAAATATCTTAACAGCCTTAACTCTTAAACTAGAATACACTCTACTGAACAAACACTCATATTAAACCTAAAAGACAACTTACTACTGGATATTGTGGAAGAAAACATTTGCATCTTTGACTTGTAAATGTAAATCACATTCAATGTTTTAATGCTTTTTTAAGAGCCAATTACTACATATTCTAATGCCATGTATAGTCATAAAATTTGTTCCGTGACTATGGTTTTATATAAACATAACAATCAAATATCTTATAATCCTCCTAACAGATGTGTATACTCTGTAACATGAACAGAAAACACGATTTTCCAAACAAAGAGTATATTATTACTTAACTAAAAAACATACAAGTAATATCCTACACACAAGTACTAACCTACACATTTTAGTCAAGTATTTGTAACATGAACTACACTAATTTATATCTAAATCCGATGCTCAACCAGTTATACCAACGCCTAACACTCAATTATTAATAATGACACATTCACACATGATGTGTACTCCTTGTCTAGAAATCAGTTATCACTAACTACACAATACAATAATATGAATAAATATTAAAAAAAATAAAGTAAATTAAAAAAACTCAACCTACAAATGCCACTACATCATCAACCATGTAAATTACACCACATACATGTACTTCATTAATTAAGAATCCATAACATATACTCCTTACTACCCAACACTATTATACATTTTCAATAAATTACCATGTATGATACATTGATTTAGGGATGAGCTCAGTACCTGTACCGTACTGGTATTTAAGGTAAAATTTAGGAAATACCGGTACCGATACCGTACCGGTCCCGAAAACTCAAAACCTTGGTACCGATTCGGTACCGACGGTTACAAATCGGTACCGATTTCGGTACCTGTACTGGTTCGGTAACGGTACCATACCGATTTTTGCTTATCCCTACATTGACTCAACAACATCAGAATAACCAAATTCAGTGAGTTGTTTCCCTAAATATTTTATTAAAATTAACTATCAATACACAAATTAATTCAATAAACTACCGTGTATGATATATTGATTCAAAAAGCACAACACAATTTACCAAACATACCTTCAATTTATTGTGTAGGGTTTTGGTCACTGTTTTCAAAAAAACCCCAATTCAGCTCCAAACACCAAATTGTACATATCAGAGATAGTCGATTGCTTTTTATATTTAACCAAATGAAATCAATCGTCATTAACTACTCGATTTTGTGTATCAATTTCATACGAAAAGGATTTCACACGACAAGTATTGTGGGGCAGTTTTGGAGTGAAAGCAGGAAGCTCTAAACGTTACTTATTATATGCTACACAAAATTGTCATTTTTACCCTTTTATGCTAAAAACATCTGTTTAAAGGTTCACCATATTTACAGAAATGCCATCTTCAATCATAAACCATTGATCTGTTTAAATAACGGATGAGATTCACTTCTCGCACTTCTCTTTATAACATCACTTCTCGCATGAACCGTCCCCTATATATATATATAACAAAACCGAAAAATTCGAAACTGGTCGGGTTTGAAAAATAACGAATGTTATAGGCCAGATTTACATATTGCATAACAAATAGCCAAATTCGGGCAAGCTTTTGGTCAAATAAAACAAAATAAAATTTTGACTAAAATAAAAAGTTGTCCTAAAATTAATTAGACCAGAAACTTTAAAACTAGTTAAAGTTTATGTTCTAATTCCGGTTAAAAGACCGGTACCGACTCGTACGCTGTAACCAAGGCTCTGATACCACTGTTGGGTTTCAGTGGAGACCAGTCAAAATTTTTATTTATTAAAACCGATTTAATAAACATGACAAACAATAATTAATCTTATTAATTAATAAATACGCAACGAAATATAAACGAATAATCAGCACGAAGACTAAACCCGACAGGATCCGGTTACAAAACCATATGAGCACGGTATTAATATACACTATATTATTAACTACCGATGAGATAAATATATACCTCGGTTAATGAATAAGCGGTTGGGACACAAAGGTTCAACGAACAACGCTAGGTGACGAACTGAACAATGAGCAGTGGCGATGCACCATGGCAGCGACGGTGGTGGCTGTTGACACGTGGGACGCAGCAAACAGGTGAGTACAACGATGCTTATCAGCGAAGCTTCGTGGAGCAATGGTGGTGGCCTAAAGTTGGCTGAGTTGTGGAAGTCCATTTGCAGTAGTGATGGTGACGCAAAGGAAGCTTGGGTGACGGCTGGACCTTTTTTGCGGCAATGAACTTTCTTTCTCACGATGTGTGTGTATATATATATCTCCCATATTCTTGAAGTAATCTCAAAGTCAAAAATAGGGTTATCATTATATTTTAGATTATATATTATAATCTTACTATTTATATATAATAAATCCTAATCGGGTCCAAAGTCCAACTCGTTCCAACTTTCATTTAAAGCCCGAATCAGTATATTTAATTAGTAAATAAACTTTATTGTTTATAACTATTATAAATAATAATTCTGCGTAATTAGACTTGTCATTTACCGGTTAAACAATTTAAACGGATTTTAGTTCGTTGTCTAGGGTGTAACTCTCACGGGTCATAACTCGGTCGGTTGCGCTAAACTAACCGAACCGATCCACTATTTCCAACAAAGTGGTGAATTGATAACCATTTATTTGTTATTGATATCCACTATTTCCAACAAAAGTGATGAATTGATAACTATTTCTTTGATATTGTGAAAGAAAATGAAGTGAAATGGGTATGATGTGACGTTGACGTGACATGATAGGCTAAGAAGTAAGACGGCATCCACGTCTTATAGTCTAAATTAGAAACTTGTGATTTTGATTAGCACCAATTCCGATGTCAACAAGATGTATCTTCACGAAGAATCATGCACGTGTATTCTCACACGAGGGCATGGACATAATGATGATGCAGTGTACATCAACATGTACATCAACATCATATATCATATGTTCATTCACACACTCCAAATAAAGCCGTCGGTAATTATATACTTTTATTTTTATTATATTTAGTAATGAATAAAAAGAAATCTGGTATACAATTGTTTTAACAAATACAAACGTGTCTAATTTCTAGTTATACGACGAATATTTTACTACGACATTCGTAACGGATTTATGCTATGGATTTAACGACCAATTTTTTTCTAAGGATTAGCGACTGATTTTTCCTTTCAATGTTGTTCAGAATTTGAAAAAAATGTTTTCTTTATTTGCCTGTTTTTTATATTTTACAAATGTATTTGATAATCATAAAGATATACATGAGCAGATGGCTTAAATATATTATACAAATTCGCAAACTGTATTGTTTGCGACAATGTCACACCGGCCACATTTTTCTAGTGTAAATATCCGTTGTTAGATATAGATAAAAGACAATTCTGGTCTAATGATATTCTGTTGACGGTTAAAACTTGAGATTTTTATTATCTTATGTTCGAAGTGTGATTCAAGGGGTTTTTCTACGGCGAGGGATTTCCTTCTTGAAGCGTCAAAATCAGTATGAACGCTTAGACATTCAGTTCTTAAAAGGCTCGCTCATACTTCAAGTGTAATTACTAAGTACTGTTAAAAAGATATAGGTATACACTATTGTACCGTTCCACAAAAAAAAAATAAAAAAAAAGATATATAGCATGATAATAATGATAATGAGGTAGAGCGGTTAAATCATTGGACGGCGCATGATCTTCACAGCAGTCATTATTTATTAAATATATTCACACTATCTCAACAACAGTTATAGCATTCGAAATACGTTAACCCACTAATCAAGCATTAACTAATCATTATTACTGCTATAGTCTTCTCCTATTCCTATATATTCATTTGTTAACTTTCCTTCTTCCCCTTCCATGCAGAAAACCAAACAAAACATCAAACATGAGTAGCCAAAATTCTATTACAAGCTGGTCAATCCATGACATCAATTATGCTACAGAAGATGTATTTACCATTCCAAATGATTTGCCTCCTTTTGACCTTGGGTAGTATATAATTTAAATTGTTATTATTATTTGTTTGTTTTTTGTTTTATTAATATTTGTTTGTGTATTATATGAAGTATGCTTCCGGATGAAGGATGCAATATTTATGATTTGCAGCCTTTTCCTTTATACCAACATCCGAATGGATTTGAAGGTTGTTCTATGATGGATATCATCTCAAACTCTAAAGATCCATTGTATTCATCTTTAGACATTATCCCAAGTTACAATCATTGTTTTCTCCCAGGTTAACTTTTTCATAGTGAAGAAACACTAACCGGCCCCCGGACAGATTACTGGTAACCTGGGGGTTGGATAGCTGTTTCCCACGAGGAGTTAGACCCTTGGAAGATGGTTCTTCTGATAACCTGCAAAACAGACACCGTGAGCTCGTCACTGAGAAGGGGGGGGGGGGGGGTTCCTCCTTGTGACCACCCTCCGGCGTGAGAATCAGACTAGATTGCTCTTTAAATATAAAAGTATATTAAGAGATTGCTAGAGCAGATATCAGGTATATATATGATGATAAGAGATAATGTAATAATGTGTTGAGATGATCATACCATTTGGGGTATTTATAGCCGAAGGTAGGTTTCCAATGAGGTATGGCCGGCTGCTACAGTGTTCCTGTTCATCAACAGTAGTCTACGCACGTGCCCTGCTGGTAGTTGGTGGGTAGGCAGCGGCTGATAGTGACCAGGCCTGCTGTGTACTATTCCCTTTCCACCAACTGCCGGCTACGCACGTGGTATGACAGTAGTTGGTGAGTAGGCAGCGGCTAATAGTGATACAGTACAGGAGCATGCTGCTCGCCATACTGTATCAGTGAGCTGTCGTATCTCTGATCAGATCTTTCGCCCATACCTCGTCAGGTACAGTAAAAGATCCTTCAGTATACGGACTGGCTTATTTGGGCGGGAGTATTCCCCCTCCCGCCTCTGTGCGGGATTGCTCCCGGCTTGGCTCATTCCTTCAGGTGACACTGAATGATCGAGAGCTAAGTGCCTTGTGCGTGTAGCCATGCTGCGCGGGTGGCCTTCCCTAATGGCTTGTATCCGAGGCTGCGGGGATAGGCGGAGTCCTTCACCATTGGGAGGCATTTCCTGCGGGACCAGCTTGCGTACTGCGCGTAAGGACGTTACGTCTCTGAGCATGGTTGGTTCTGCGGATCCAGTTGGTCTCTGCGCAGACTTCCCTGTTTAAGGTGAGTCTTGCGGGTCCAACTGGGCTCTGCTGGGACCTACCTCTTCAAGTCCCCCCAGTCCAATGTTCTTCTCATGAGTGTTTAATAAAGTGAGGTGAACTTTTGGACTTGAGCAAAGGGTTTTGAAAAGGGTTTTGTAAGGTTTTCCATGGGGATTCTTTCCGCGGAAGTCCTTGTCACTTGCAGAAATGCCCGAGTTTCCTGCTTGGTCTTTGGGTATGATGCGGGTAGGTCTGTAACCTCCTCGCAAGTCAGGAGCATTGAGTTCCAGTTGTATGGATTTTCCATGAGGTTTTGGTAGTTTTGAACATAGTGATCAATTATGTTAAGACCACCAATTCCATCCTGGAGCTTCAAACAACGTAGTTCTCGACGTTCCCGCTATGCGGGGATGTTATTTCCGTTTCCGCAAGCATTGCCCAGAAGATCCTTCTTGGTTTCAATTCCCAGCGGAGCGCTAGGTATGTGAAGGGTTTTGCCTTAACACTGTACCTGCGCTCGTCTTACGGTTACTTTACTTCCAAGGTATTCCTGGCGTCAATTCCCTGCGGGTGCTAGGTATGTGAAGGGTTTTGCCTGAACACTGTACCCGCAGCCGTCTTATAGTTACTTGGTTGCCGAGGTACTTGGCTTCAATTCTCTGCGGGTGCTCGGTATGTGAAGGGTTTTGCCTTTACACTGTACCCGCATCCGTCTTACGGTTACTTGTTTGCCAAGGTTTATTTGGCTTCAATTCCCTGCGGGTGCTAGGTATGTGAAGGGTTTTGCCTTTACACTATACCCGCAGCCGTCTTACGGTTAATTGTTTGCCAAGGGGTAAAGGGGTATTTTCCCGCTTACTTTTTAATATTTTCGAATTTTGAATTTTGAAATTCGAAGAGTTGGTGAAAAGATCAGAACAGTCCAAACCTCTGATACGTCGTGCGACGGTTTCTTCTGACTGTGTCAGGACGTGCAGGAAGTTATGGTGACGTGACAGAACATGGTCATTCCAGTCGCTTTTTCAGGCGCGTGGGCGCGATTTTTCGGGCGCGTGGCCGCGAAATTACTGGCACACGTCCTTTCAACAGCTGTTGCCAGCTTGCTTTTTGCCACGTGTCATAGTTTCATTGCACATTCGATTTCTCTCTCCTCCGCATTAAATTCACCGCATTAATTGCGATTACTATATAAAGGGGGAGAGGGTTATTTGCAATTCACACTTTTCACTCTTCTCTTCATCTTTAAGGCGATTTCCGGCGAATACTCCTTTATTCAATCGAGCATTCTCTCGAAATCGTTCTCTTCTTCCTCTGCAAGATGTCTTCTCGTGATGCTGAAGCTATAGCTGACGACAGGGTTACTGCTGGCGAGTGCCAGTGTGCTCTGCCCGGCGATCAGTACCGGTACGTTGTCAGGAAGTTCATGCTCGATCATCTCGAGCCTGAGTTTCCTGAATCCCACCAGACCGTGTACGATGCCCCCAGAGGCAAGATCGGGGTTTATGCTGCACTTTTTGTCTATGGGAATCTTAGATTCCCATTGACAAAATTTGTTTACCGTGTCCTTGAGAGGCACGGTGTTCATTTGACCGAGCTGCACCCCATGGCGATCGCCAAGATTCGCCATTTTGAGTGGGTGTGCCGGATTTTGGGCATCGAGCCCCATGTGGACCGCCTGATGACCTTCTATACCTGGAGGTGCATCCAGGGGTGGTACACCTTGACGACCCGTATTAAGGGTCTGAAGATTTGCGACACCGAGCGCAGTCTTCGCGCGTGGAAGCAGGAATTCTTCTACATTTCTGCCCGCGCCATCCCCCTTGCCATGAAGTTTAAAAATGGCCAAGCGATACCGAGCCTTCACGCCCCCAACTACCAGGAGGCGGAATGGTTTTCGAAGATATCCCGGATCCAATCTCCGGTTTACCGGTTTGCGGAGTCCGGGATGGTCATGTTAGGGATGAGCCGGGTGTGGAAGGATGCGTCTCAGGTTCCCATCCTTCTCGAATACGGTTTGAACTCTATTCCCTATGGTATGTCTTGTCTTTCTTTTTGATACGCGTTTGTCTTCTAACTGTTTATTCTTTCAGAGGGAAATGATTTGGAGTCGCTTCTGTACCCGCGGGAAACCGACGGTCCTGCGCGGATGGGTACTCGTGCTCTGGACGAGGGCGAGTTGCCCATCCTGGAGCAAACGGCGGATCGGTTTGTGGAGGTCTATCCGCTGGGCCACGAGATCCTGAGCCACCGGCGGCCAGGTAAGGCGATATTCTTTCCTCAATCCCTCAATGCTGTACCCGCTGCTGGAATTCCTGACCCGTCTTCTTCTGAGGAATCCTCAGATGCTCCTCCGTTGGTGCGGAAGAAGAAGGCTGCTGCCGGCGTGAAGGGGAAGGAGAAGGCCTCCACAGCTGATCCAGTGGTTCTATCTGACTCGGAGTCAGATAGTGAAGAAGTGGCGGGGAAGCCCGGTGGTGAGAAGACCACTGCTCCGGAGGCTACGACCGTTACCTCCGGAGAACCAACGAAGACGACGGTGACCGGTACCAAGAGGCCGGCTCCATCGGGTTCCTCCCCGCCCGTCCGTACGTTCAGGGTCAAGAAAACCCGTAAGTACAATCATAATGTCTGTAGATTTATCACTTCATAAATTTATCCAACACTCTCCTCTTTGTGCAGGCGTGGATGTTGACGCATTCCGGGGTGAAGCGCAGAGGAGTACCCTTCCGCCAATGACGGTAGGCTTGGTCAGCCTACCTGAGGCGTCGACCCAGGTGACCGCGCCTGCTTCCGCTGGTTCAGTTGCTCCTGAGCAGACTGTTCCAGCTGAGATGACGTCCCCGCCGGCCGTAAGTGCGATTTTTACAGCATCCTTCACAGAGCCGGCGGTTACTGCTGCTGCTGACTACGAGGCGGCGACCACGGCGGCGACCACAACGGCGACCACGGCGGCTGCCACCATGCCCGCGCCACCGGCACCGATGGCCGTATCATCAAGTACGCGCAGGGCTTCCCGCCGATCTTTGCCACCTTCCCGTCTGCCTGACCTGTTGGATGGATTTCCTTTAGGTTCAGGTGATGGGTTTGGCGGCTATCGGCCTGTCATTGACCCTACAGGTGCGTGGGGTTCCTTTCTTTTTCCCTTGTTTTTTATCATCTTTTCCTTACTGCCTTTGTTTCTTTTGCAGTGTCGGATTCCAATGAAGTGTATGTTCCGCGATGGAACATACGCCGAGGAACAACCCTTCGTACCCCTGTGGAGTGCGTGGACTGGGCTCGCCACGCTGCTCCTCATGGTACGTTGGGGGAAGCCATGGCTAGCTACCAGGAGGGTAGGCTAACCAATGAGCTTCGGGTTCTCCAAGCCCGGATGCAGCCGCGCGTCGAGCTGCTTTGTCGTGAAAACGACAAGTTGAAAGCAGCTCGCGCCAAGGACGTATCTGAGGCGCGTGCTCTTCGGGAGGAGAACCAACAGCTGGCGGCAGCTGCCGCCGACAAGGAGAAGGCCTTCAAGGCCCTCGAGGTTGAAGTTCAGGCGCGACTCGAGGCCCGCTCCAAGGCTGCCCAAGCTGTGAATGAACAGCTTCGGCTGGCCAGGGAGACTGCGCGAAACGCAACCGAGAGGGCTGCCAAGGCTGAAGCCGTTGCTGAGCCTTTGCGTGTGGAGAATGAGGAGCTCAAGGCCAAATTAGAGGCTCTCCAACGCGCTCATGATGCCTTGGCAATGGAAGATGCCAAGAAACTCCAGGAAATCCTGGACCAGAGGGGGGTGCTTGACCACACCGAGCGGAAACTTAAGGGCGTCGAAGAGGCTGCCGCAAAGGAAGTTTTACTCGCCAACCTTAACAAGAGCGAAGCCGAACGCGCCCATAACGAAGCTCAAGCTGCCCTCCAATGGCTTCTTCGAGAAGCGTTGCCTCAGGTATGTTTAGTTTTATCTTCACGCTTTTCTTTTGTAAGAAAAGGTTCTAATACTTGTGTTTTCTTTGTAGGTTGTGCGTCGGGTCTTTTCAGAGACCTCTTACGATGATGCTATGACCGCAGCCCTCAACGCTTCTCATGAGGATGGGGAAAAGGCCGGCTTCCTGCTTGGTCTAGGGTTTGTTGAGAAAGGCGTCCCGCCTTCCAACTTCCCTTTGTTCGATGTGGATACCGAAGCCATTTATGACCAAGCATTGAACCAATACGCCGCCTTCCCGCATCCAGTGGTGGAAAAGGTGGACGAAGTAGCTGCTGCTGATGATGGGTTAGCTGTCCTCAAAGCGTTCCTCGAACCACCCCGTTCTTCTGACGGAGCGGGTCCAAGTGGAAGCGGCCCTGAAGCTTGATCCTGAAGATCCCTTCCCATTGCTAAGATAGACTTGTATAGTTTTATTCTTTTAGGCGGGTAGTTAACCGGCCATTCTTGTAATATATTCTTGAAATATTAATCTTTTTGCGTATAAGATTGTTATTTCCTTCTTTGGGTTCCTTGCTTTATAAACTTATGACTTACATAGTTAGTTTAAATTAGCAATTTTCCAAGTGTTTAGAATAAGAACCTTTGAACGTGGTTGATAATGGGTTAAAGTTTCGCTTCCTCCTTCGTGATTGTGCGGGTAGAACCGTCACTTGCACTTGGTAGGATGGCTAAACTTTAACCTTCATCTGACCTGCGTGTAGGTTTTCCTTTTCGAAATTTCTAAGGCATTAAGATAAGTTAACCTTTGAACGTGGTTGATAATGGATTAAAGTTTTCGCTTCCTCTTTCGTGATTGTGCGGGTAAAACCGTCACTTGCACTTAGTAGGATGGCAAAAGTTTACCCTTATCTGACCTGCGTGTAGGTTTTCCTCACCTTTTGAGGATAAGTTAACCTTTGAACGTGGTTGATAACAGGAAGTCTTGCTTCCTCTTTCGTGATTGTGCGGGTAGAACCGTCACTTGCACTTAGTAGGATGGCAAAACTTTACCCTTATCTGACCTGCGTGTAGGTTTTCCTCACCTTTTGAGGATAAGTTAACCTTTGAACGTGGTTGATAACAGGAAGTCTTGCTTCCTCTTTCGTGATTGTGCGGGTAGAACCGTCACTTGCACTTAGTAGGATGGCAAAACTTTACCCTTATCTGACCTGCGTGTAGGTTTTCCTCACCTTTTGAGGATAAGTTAACCTTTGAACGTGGTTGATAACAGGAAGTCTTGCTTCCTCTTTCGTGATTGTGCGGGTAGAACCGTCACTTGCACTTAGTAGGATGGCAAAACTTTACCCTTATCTGACCTGCGTGTAGGTTTTCCTCACCTTTTGAGGATAAGTTAACCTTTGAACGTGGTTGATAACAGGAAGTCTTGCTTCCTCTTTCGTGATTGTGCGGGTAGAACCGTCACTTGCACTTAGTAGGATGGCAAAACTTTACCCTTATCTGACCTGCGTGTAGGTTTTCCTTATCCTTTTTAAGAATTTTGTTTTGAACCGTTCGACGCGCGGTTGTCGATAGGTTAGTGTTCGGTTTCCTTTCATGATTCATGCGGATAGACTGGCACTTTCATTTAATGGGATAATTGAACTCTTCCCCTTCAACTGACCTGCGTGAAGGTTTGTCAAGTTATTGGGTTCGTGCGGGTAGGACCGCCTTCCCACGCAACGACTTCACGTAATGTGAACGCCGTCACCAGTGTTGCGTAGTTTAACCGTTCGACGCGCGGTTGTTGATAGGTTATTATTCAGTTTCCTTTAATGATTCATGCGGATAGACCGGCACTTTCATTTTTGGGTGCTGAACTTTTTCCCAAACTGACCTGCGTGAAGGTTTGTCACGTTATTGGGTTCGTGCGGGTAGGACCGCCTTCCCATGCAATGACTTCACGTAATTATGCGGTGAAAACCGGCATATTAGTGTTCAGAAAAGTATGAATGTAAAATCATCAGCTTCGATGTTCTTAAAGAGAATCATTTCCATTAGAAGTGGCTCTTGGCCTTTTCTTTACAAATTGGAATTGATTTACATGCAGACTGTGTAAATGAGCTCCCTTCCATGTTGTTGGGATGGGAGTGCCATCGAGCCGATACGCACCTGGTTCGGGATCTCGTTCTTTACGCAGCATGTAGTCTCGATTTTGAAGCTGGAATTGATTCGTGTTTTCCCCAGCTGAGGTTCTATACGCACCCGCCTGCTCAGCCTTTATTGTGCCACGAGGTGCGCGAGCGTCCCATCTCTGACAAATGCTTCGACCATGTCCTTTACGTCTATGCATTCTTCAGTGTTGTGGCCTTTTGTCTTGTGGAAGTCACAGTATTTGCTCCGATCAGCATCGTGACGATGTCGGATTATTGGAGGCTTTGGCCATGGGAGCTCTTCAGTGGCGAATATCTCAGTGACGCTTTTGGTGAGTGGCGTCCATCTGGAGTTCCGGTGCGACTGTACATTATCCCTTCCGCCCACTCGATGTTGCAAGCCGGATGAGGTGTCAAAGTTTACCCTTGACTGCCAAATGCCTAGCTTTCGCTTTTTATTTAGTCTGGCGGTGAGGACGTTGTCTTCTCTCGTCTTCTGAGTGTAGAGGTTTGTGTTCTGTGGGAGATCTCTACCCAGTTGCTTCTCTGTTTCCGCATAGCGTTTTGCTGCTGTCATGATGCCATCCCATGTGGATGGCATGCCATCTTTACCCGTTAGGGTGCGGATGAGCTCTGGGTCATGTGCGCCCTGGATGAAGGCAGCGCGAACAAGATCTTCGCTGATATTGCCCAAACTTAGCTTCTTTGAGTTGAAGCGAGTGATGAAGTTTGGCAGAGATTCATCTTCCTCTCGTATGCATTTGAGGATTGTCCATTGCTCCTCGGTATACTTCCGTTGCTGGCTGAAGTGTTGGCTAAACTTCTGTTGGAAGTCTGCCCAGTCGTAGATGTGGTTGACCGGTAGACGATCAAACCAAGCTCTAGCAGCCCCAACAAGCGTCATTTGGAACATGTAGCACCACGTGGGTTCCGTCCAATTGCTGACGGTTGCCCCCGCTATGAACCTGTTCAAATGATCGTCTGGATCAGATAAACCGTCATATGTGCCTATGTTAGGCATTTGTTTGGCACTCTTTGGGGCGATTGCTTCCGCAATGTCCCTTGCAAACTTGGACGTTCCTGCATTCGCAACGTTTGGTCTGAACGTTTTGGAGAAGTCTCGTGGACTTCCACCTGTGCTTTTTGGTTTGAAGGCTTGTCCAAAATGCCTTTTCGGTTGGGATTCCGTTTCCTTACGCTTCCCTTTTGCCCTATGGCGAGGGTTCGCGTCGGAGTCGGATTCCTCCGAGTCATCCTCCCAGTATTCGAATTCGTCGGCCTGTTGCACGGAACGCAAGCGTTCGTCCAACTCAGCCTGGAATTCCTTTTGTCGTGCCTCCGCCCATGCCTTAACTTCATCGAGAGTCTGGCGGGGGAGTCTTCGTTTCTCAAACTGGGTATCGGTGGATCCCAGTAGGCGATCATTTACTGCACTTGCCCCAGCTTTGGTAAGTGGGGTAGTGTTCGTAAAATTTACTTCACTTGCCCCGGCTTCGGTAGCCGGGGTAGTGTTCGTAAAAATTGTGTTGCCGGTATTCCCCCCAGTAGCTGGGGTTGTGGTTACCGGAATTTCTCTAACCATCTTTGTAAAAGTTTGAAAAAACTGGAGAAAATTGTAGTTCTAGCTTTATGCACGGATGGCGCCAATGAAGAAACACTAACCGGCCCCCGGACAGATTACTGGTAACCTGGGGGTTGGATAGCTGTTTCCCACGAGGGGTTAGACCCTTGGAAGACGGTTCTGATAACCTGCAAAACAGACACCGTGAGCTCGTCACTGAGAAGGGGGGGGGGGGTTCCTCCTTGTGACCACCCTCCGGCGTGAGAATCAGACTAGATTGCTCTTTAAATATAAAAGTATATTAAGAGATTGCTAGAGCAGATATCAGGTATATATATGATGATAAGAGATAATGTAATAATGTGTTGAGATGATCATACCATTTGGGGTATTTATAGCCGAAGGTAGGTTTCCAAGGAGGTATGGCCGGCTGCTACAGTGTTCCTGTTCATCAACAGTAGCCTACGCACGTGCCCTGCTGGTAGTTGGTGGGTAGGCAGCGGCTGATAGTGACCAGGCCTGCTGTGTACTATTCCCTTTCCACCAACTGCCGGCTACGCACGTGGTATGACAGTAGTTGGTGAGTAGGCAGCGGCTAATAGTGATACAGTACAGGAGCATGCTGCTCGCCATACTGTATCAGTGAGCTGTCGTATCTCTGATCAGATCTTTCGCCCATACCTCGTCAGGTACAGTAAAAGATCCTTCAGTATACGGACTGGCTTATTTGGGCGGGAGTATTCCCCCTCCCGCCTCTGTGCGGGATTGCTCCCGGCTTGGCTCATTCCTTCAGGTGACACTGAATGATCGAGAGCTAAGTGCCTTGTGCGTGTAGCCATGCTGCGCGGGTGACCTTCCCTAATGGCTTGTATCCGAGGCTGCGGGGACAGGCGGAGTCCTTCACCATTGGGAGGCATTTCCTGCGGGACCAGCTTGCGTACTGCGCGTAAGGACGTCACGTCTCTGAGCATGGTTGGTTCTGCGGATCCAGTTGGTCTCTGCGCAGACTTCCCTGTTTAAGGTGAGTCTTGCGGGTCCAACTGGGCTCTGCTGGGACCTACCTCTTCACATAGAGTTTGTACATTTTGCCTTGTTAAGTTGATATTTCATTTAGGAGTTTATATTCATTTGTAGATTCTATGATCTATACACCGGTAGATGATTTCTTGAATGTTTATGGGAACAACAATGGATTATGTTATCAGAATGAAGATGTGTTTAAGGTGGACACATGTGGGATTGCTGTTCAAAAGCAACCAGTTTCGATAACTTGTAATACAGATAATGAGACAGTGGGAGACATTATGAACACTAATTATATGATGGATGATAATAAAGATATTAAGATAGGGGAGATTGCAGCTTTAAGCGGTACTCCAAGAATGTTGGAGAAAGATCATGGTGAAAATGGTAATAGTGGCTGTTCTAGTTATACTTCGAAGATGATGTTAAGTCGGGAGATGATATCACAATATTTTTACATGCCAATAACAAAAGCTGCAAAAGAGCTTAATGTTGGCTTGACTCTTTTGAAGAAGCGATGTCGGGAGTTAGGCATTTGTCGTTCGCCTCATCGCAAACTTATGAGCCTTCAAACACTCATCAACAATGTTCAGGTTACAAACTTATTTTGTTATGTACTGTGGTTGTGTTAATTTGAAGTTTTTAATTAACATCAAACGTGGTTTGACAGCAATTAGATGAAGATTCTAGTGAGGCAGCAAAACAGAAGATGAGGGAAGCAGTAATGCTACTAGAGGAAGAGAGGAAAAAGATGGAAGAAGTTCCGGATTTGAAACTAGAAACTAATACAAAAAGACTGAGACAAGCTTGTTTTAAAGCCAATTACAAGAGAAGAAGAACAATGGGTGTGGTGGAATCTCCTCTGACGTCGGTGACAGGTGCGCAGAAATCTGTGTCTTCGTGCTCTAGTACTTGCAGCATATATCCTGCTGGAATCTCCTCTGACACCATTGTAAAAATTATGGCAAGCTTTTAAATCCAACATAACTCATCAATCCTCGATGTAAGGTAAAGTTATTGTTAACTTGTATTTGATGTATTTTAATCATTTGTAGTTGATAGCAATCTTTCATAGATTAACAACTAATGGTCTTGTTTTGAGGTTGGACGTTATGAATCTTGATCAAGTTTTGGTAATGCATATAGGTCTCTGCAACGAGCTATCGAATTTGTGACACGGGCCACTTGTTTCTTGAACTCTCTTAATTAGAACCAATGGATAATGACTTATCTCCGGAATTGTAAGTTTTATATTCATGTCACAAATTACCAACTGATATAAAAGTTTTGATAATTTTTATAGGTCTCTACAATGAGCCATCGAAATTGTGACACGGGCCACTAGTTTCTTGAACCCCCTTTATTGGAACTAAAGGATGATGACTTCTCTCAGGAATTGTAAGTTTTATATTCATGTCACAAATCACCGATTGATATAAAATTTGATTATCGCTTATTATCTTTCATGATCTTGTGTTTCAGATCATATCTTAGTTATTATGATGATGCTGTGAAAAATAAGTAAATATATCGGTTGTACATATATATAATGTTCACACTTCTAAACTTATCCCTGTATATGCAGATACTTATATGGTCTGAGGAGGTTCAAGCTGATGATCGAATTGGACACTGTGTTTTTGGTGGATCATGAAATTGTTGTTAGCTATCCCAATTTTGCAAGCCTGTTGAGGATCTATAGCTACCTTATGCTTATGTGACATATGATTAGTTTCTTTTACTTTCCTTTTTTGTTTATGTGATGTAATCTCTCCCATAGAAGCTTGAATAAGCATAACCTAAACTTTCTTCATTTGCTTCCAGTTTACTATTTGGATTGTTGGTAATTAGTGATTAGATTTTTCAATTGATAAAAATTAATTACACAACAATCTTATTGTTAAGTCTTAATTCTTTAGAGAGTAATAATTTATTCACGATTTATACTGCATGTTTATAGCTTTAATATGGGGACATTATATGCTTTCAGAAAGCTGTTCATGTTGAAAGTACTAAAACATTGCGTTATCCTGATGTTCTGTCTTTTCTAATATATATTTGTAACTGTCAGGTACTATTTGCAACAGATTTATTTGATTTAATATTTAATGTACAACGTTTGTTTATATACTGCTGATGGGTGAATAGGTTTATAGCTGCATTAACATAAGCTTAATAGTTGTAGTGGATGTGCTGTTTGGAATCCTGGTTAATGTTATCAAAATGAAGCAGGCGTCTCACATGAAAATGTAAACAATCCTATAAATTTTGTAAATTCTTGTTCTTTGTAAGATGCAGAGAATATAGACAAGTAGAGTTGCATACCTCTCTAAACTCAAGTTTTAAAAGTTAAATTAGAATTATACTATATAGATAATGTTATCATTCTTTAACTGAAGACATTACATACCTCTCTAAACTCAAATTTTAAAAGTTAAATTAGAATTATACTATATTGATAATGTTATCATTCCTTAACTGAAATTGGTTCTACTTTGTTATATTTATAGTCTTTTCTATTTTTGGTTGTTTTTACGCAACCACCCCGTAGTTCGATGGAAGTCACTGATTTCCTGTGAAATGCATACGAATGACCATTGCCTGATTATTCACTTCTTAATCTTAAGATGTAATGTTTTAACATTGCCTGATTATCCAGTTTTTTGAAATGAGGCAACTTTTTTATAGAACTCAGGTAAAATTCATAATCTTCCAAGTTCCAACTTAGGTAATTACGTGTTACTGTAATATTGTTCTTCTTTAGCATTTTCTCAAATTTTTGAGTATTGTCTCGTATTTTTATATTTTATTTTGAATTCTAGTGTGTATATGTCGCTATTAGTGGAATTATGATGTAGATTATCATATTAATTATGAAGCTGAATACTATGAAACTGATTTCCCTTTTTTTTTTTGCTGGTTAGGTTAATTAGCACCTAATAATCAAAAGTTTATGGTTATACATTTTTTTTCAGCAAATGAGTAGAAGCAAAGAAAAAGAGATATACTTAATGCCGCTACCGTAACCCGTCGCGAAGCGCAAGCTTACCTGCCAGTTGCTTAAAATGTTTGTTTTCGTTTTTGTTTTGTGTATAGCTTGAGTAACATTTTTTTATTTGTTTATAGAAGTCGTATAACTTTTTGTTAGTATTGAACATCTTTAAATCTTTAATAGATAATTGGAGTTTGATTCGCGTTTGCATTTATATTAATATTTATGTGATTTTATGAATATTTGTATGTACAATAAATTTGATATTGCTACCAAAAATTATAAAAAGTGGTTGCAGCAGGTTGGTCGCAAAACACATGGTGGCAGGATTTGCGACAGCGCAGCAGAGGTGGCAAGATCTGCAACCGCAATAGTTGTGGCGACATTTGAGACCACGCAACAGTGGTGGCAAGATCTGCAACCGCAACAGTGGTGGCAGCATTTGAGACCGATTCAAGCCGGTAGCAACATTTGAGATTGTTATCTTAGTTGCAAAGTTTCGTCGCAAAAGCATAGGAGTGGTCGGTACTTGGTTGCAACAAGGCAGTTGTGATGTGTGATTTGCCAACCCCCATTTTTGGTCGCAAAACGGTCACAACAAGGCTTTGCTACTGTTTTGCGACTGAAACTGTGGTTGCAAAAGCCCAATTTTGTAGTAGTGGAGCTTCCCATACAAGGCTCAATATCAGGCTCGATAACTAAACGAGTTTTATTAGAGGCCCGGGCTCGAAAACGCTCTGCTCGTTTCAAGCTTTTTATCAAGCTTGAGTAGCCCGGCTCGTTTGCACCCCTATGCCTACATGGTGACATGCGACAACACTTTAACACTTTTACATGTTAGAGACCCCCCCCCCCCCCCCCCCAACACAGATCGCAACAACTCTACTTAATTAAACAGTTCATAAATTCAAAATTCATGCATATTTCATGGAAAATGCGTAACTTTAACATCTTTAGAATATGGTTGTATCTTCATCATATTACAAGAATCTATAAGAATATTTAAAAGCAAACATCACCCGGTAATAACTTGTCACACGACGTATCTTTATCTTTAAGATTGCGTAGTTTCACCTGATGCCCGCTTCAGTTCAATTGGAAAAGGGTAGCCTGAAATGAGTTCAAAACTCATAGCTTGAGAATCTTAAGTAATTCTTTGTGTAATGTTATTCCCTTGTAAAATTTATATATACACACACCTAAATTGTTTGGTAGTGTTGGTTTTCTTACCCAAGTTTGAGACAAGTGTCTGAGCTGTTGTAATTTTGGTTGTGTAAAGGATCTCCTGAGCCCGGGCTGCTAATTGTTAACTCTAACGAACGATGAAAGCTCCAGTGATCTTGAATATGCGTCTCCTCAACACATGTACCCATAATCTGATTCACAAATTTGAGCAAGTAGTAATTCTGCTGCAGATTAAAATAGAAAAAAGAAAAGGACCTCAAGGATACATAATAAGAAAATTGTTGATTGTTTTACCAACTGTTGTTTCAAGATTCTGTTCTCTTCCAGCAATTGAGCCTCCTGAATATTGTTTTTTGTTAGGATATATTTAATTAATTAATTGTCATTCAACCTATAAGACAAACTTTTGATACCTTTATGGATCACTCAAGTTTTTATATTGATTAACTAGTATTCTATGTTCCCAACACCTTAAACTTATGTGATCCCTTCATAAGTTATATAAAAATAGAACTTGAATTAAAAGAACATAAGGAGTTTAGCTCCATGACCTTCTCCTTAAGAGCACTGATCTCTTTCAACATTCTTTCACCCTAAAGAGGCGCAACAAAATAGGAATTATGCAATATTTATATAACAACTAAATAGTTAATTTAAAAAAGGAGGCCTACACAGACACCTTACCTTTGTCTTTACTACTGCAGCCAATCCAGATTCCATAATGGTCTCTAATTTGTTTAGGTCTTTGAGTCCAAGTCCCTGGAGATCTTCTCCTTGCATTTGCCTGTCAATATATTTTCTTAGGTTTTAACAAATCAACTCAAACCTACAAAAACTTGGAATTAAGATAAGAATAAGGGAACGAAACCGTAATTTGTACCTCAATTCACAAGTTTTTTCTGCAAGTTTTTTGCTCAAGAGGGCAGATCTTCTAAGTTCGATCTATGACAGGAACATTCATAAACTTTCAGAACGTTTCTTACCATCATGTGAAATAAGAACGATATATTAATTAGTAAGAGCATGCTCCAACCAGGTCTATAATATTTCTAATTTTAACACAAGCTACAATATAAAACAGAAATCAGCACCGCCATACAAATTTCACTATTAAATTTCAAAGTTTGATGTGGGTTAGTGTATTTTGATATTCAATGTTTAAATTAGAGCATGCCCAATGCGACATTTGTGAAAAATTTGACATGGAGGCATCTGTTCCCCATGCCATTGGCAACGCTCTTGTAACTAGAAGGGCATCCACACCATGCATGAGATAATTAACTTCACTCACATTCCATATGTAATCACTTATCTCATGTTCGTATGTATTCACCATGCAGGAATATATCGTGTTACATTTAACATGAAGTCAACGAGTTAAGCTAAGTATTACAACTGATCATGATTATTATAGCTGTAAAGGTCAGCAGTAATGTGAGTGCTCAGTTGAAACTAATAGAACTGCTGAAGAATGGTTGACATAAGGAAAAGGAATAAAGGTGCTACTACTGCTGAGTAGTTAACACTTATGAATAGTTGATAAAAATTTCTCTTTCGTTTATTTGTTGTAATTGTTTATGTTAGTTATACATGTGTATATAAGCAGTGACAAGAGAATTGTTGTCAGATTTTAAGATGATTGTATTTCGTTCCCATAGGAGTTCAATTTATGTACAAATTAATTCTGAGCTCTTTTATATGTCATTCTTTGGTGTCAAAAGTGATCTGGTTCTGCTATTCATTTTCAACAATTGGTATCAGAGCCTGATAATTGGCTCGATATTAAAAAAAATTACTTAATCAATCAAGATATAAGAAGGTTTTCAACAAAGTTTGATTTAACGCAACCATAAACATGAGTTTATATTATGGAGGGTGAAGATGAGGGCACTACTCATGCATGATACATCAGGGTTTGGTGATGATCTTGGTGGTGAGACCAGCTTACTTGGAACTCTTACAAACAAGGAAAAAAGGATTTTAAGAAAAAGTTACACAGTGCATAGTTCGTAGTTTTGGAGATAAAATACCTAGGTAGGTGTCGATGGAAACCTTACCTATATGAGCTAGGGCTGAATTGGATGAGTCAATTGTATTTCCAGAATAGATTGTATACATTACAAATGGCCCATGGTAAGTATCTCGAAGGTCATGCTGATGAATTTAATAGTATAGAGGTTATATTTGACAAAGAAGATTTAGTCATCATCTTAACTTTGTTGCCCCAATCATATGAACGTTTTGTGGATACTTTGATGTATGGTAGAGATAACTTGTCCATAGAAAGAGGTTAATTTGTTCGGGTTTCCATGAACTCTAAGGAGATGAAGCAAAGGGCAAACTTAAGAATATCGAGAAGGATTAATGTTAAATGGGAGGCCAGAGCAAAGGTCTTTCAAAGGTAAGAATTCTACCAGGTCAAAGTTAAAGTTCAAAAGGAGTCAAGGAGATGCTACATATGCCACTTTGAGAGAAACTTTAACAAGGACTAGCATAAAAATAGGAAGAAAGGGGAAAACAATACATCAAAAATCACGACAATCATTTACCAGCTCATGCATCATCAGACGGGTATGAGAATGCTAATGCACTAGTTGTGTCTAGTCAAGGGGCGAGTAACGAATGGATCTTGAGTTTCAGTTGCTCTTATCATTTGACACAAAACTTGGAGTTTTTCATATGCAAGATTCTAGGATGTGAGTATGTCACATTCAAAATAGAAAGTCGATCTGAATTTGATCTTCAATATCTGAGGTATATTTATGAACTTAAAAGGTGTAACATCCAGGCCTCCGGCCTCTTGTACCATAAATATTGTCCTTTTTGCCCCTGATGGACGGTCCATCTAGGAACTCACGAATTTGTTTTTTGTTGCTCTAGTGGAGACTTCTAAGGAGATCGCCCATCCTAGTAGTAGTTCCCCCTAAGGAAGCCTAACTTTTGAGTTTTCATGTGCTAAACAGCCAACTAAGCCAAAGCGCGTTGATGATTTAAGAAGCTGGATATGCTAGTAGCATCTAGGGATGTGCAGGAGATAGTGACTACCAATTAAGCAACTAATGACGGCAGAGATTGATACGAAGGAGTTGGATAAAGCTAAGAAAATACCAGGGATAGAATTTCACAAGGGAAGGAAAGAAGGAGGCTTAAGTTGACCCAAGTTGCTTAATTATGTGAAGAACTTGCAAAATTTCTTTGTGGATAATCAAATATATGATAACACCTATTAGCCAACACTTAGGTTGGCAAGCAAGGACTCACCACAAATAAGTACTGAAGTATGGGATATGATGGATGTACCGTATGATAATGTAGTTGAAAATCCCAAGTACATAATGGTGTGTACCAGGGAGAATTATATCAGGAGGCTATGAAAAGGATCCTTAGATACTTGAATGGTCAAAGTATATTGGGCTAGAAATTGGTAATGATCATAATGGAGAATGCATATATGATTCTTGGATGTGTAGATGCTGATTTTGCAAAGGATCTTAATAAGGGATGATGTATTACTAGTTGTGTATTTTAAGATTTTGGATGTCTTGTCAGTTGAAAAGCACCATTAAGTATGTGTTTTATTTGGAGAGTGGGGCGACGAGGCTCTCTAATTTAGAGAGCGTGTTGGGCTAACACACAAGAAAGTCGCCACTCTAAGAAAAGTATGTGTTTTATTTATCTACAACTAATTAAGGCGAGCATATAGCCTTGACTAAAGCGATCAAGGAAAATATATGAAATTAGGATCAAGATCAAGGATGTTATGGCCTTGTGTGATAACTATCACAGTGCAATAAATCTATCAAGAAAGCATATGTATCATGTCAGGACAAAACATACTAAAGTTGCCACGGGTTGATATAGTTGGTGTTAAATCTTTGTTGAGCTAGTTGGGGTTGACTTTGCACAAAGATGCAGATTGTTGAAAACTTGAAATATAGTGCTAGGTCAACATGAAGTCAATAGGTTGCTAAGTTCAGGATTACAATTAATGATTATTAATTTTTAATGGTTTATGTTTGAGGTGGAAGCTCAATGGTAATGTAGTATTCAATGAAAACTAACATAACTATCGAGGAATGACTGGCATCAATATTTAAAAACTGGTTAGTATCGGATTTGGCTAAAAAATGGTACAACTGGTTGAACTGTGTTATACTGGAACGTTTAACCGGGTTGAATATTTTACCTTGTAATATCATATAAATTCAACCTCAAATAAAAAAATAACCAAAAATTATATGATCCCATAATAAAATATAATCCAAAAGTTAACCCCCAATAAAAATAATAATCCAAAAGCACTAGATTTTCAAAAGATAATTCAAAAGTTTACTTGTTTCAGTTAATCACTAGGTTGAAAGTAATGTTTAAAAATATGGGCAGGAAAATATCAAAATCTCTTGTACACTTAAGCGGCTTGCCGGTTTAAAGCGGTATTTCAGAATAAACCGTTGGTTCGATGTTCTAGCAAACTACCCAAAAATACGGGCTCAAAATACCAGCATGATTTGCGAAGTCCGGTATTACCGGTTCAACCGACCCACACGAACCGGTATTTAAAACAGTGATTGGCACTCCTAGAAAATAAATGTTTGCTGGAAATTACAAATGCAAAAGTATTGTTATTGTTACAACTTACCATTCTTGAATAACAGATAAAAAGTGAATAACATATTCCTTTTATTTATTTATCGTAAGCAATTATTTAATTAAATTCGACTTTTAAATGGATAGCTGTAATTGACAGCGCCCGCTGATTATTATTGCTATGTTGAAAATTCATTAAAAATGAATTTTCGAATTTTGTCGCACATAATTTGAAGTTTTAATTAAATTCTAATTTTAAATGGATAACTATGTAATTGACAGTTTCCAAACCCTAATTCCTTATATACAATCTGATCGTCTTTTATCACTAACTCTAGTTCAATTTTCATTCTAAATTTGTACACGAAGTCCTAATCTAGTTGGGTTTTATCCGGTTTGCATAATCCATGTTATTCGTAGAATTCCTAGCATCTTTCAGTTTCCAATATTTGAATTTCCAATGCATGGAAGGCTTTTGGCATTTAAGCGTATTTCTTGCCTGTTGTGACTTCTATTTCAACATTCAAGGTTTATTAGTTTAAAGCAATTAAAAGGGATGAACCAGTATTATCTCATACCGTTTGTGGTTAAATTTGCAAGATTGATGGAGGAATTGGCATTTTCATAATATTAGATAACTATTGCATATAATTACATATACTACAAGTAATAAAATTTTAAGTAGGTCTAGTTTAAATCAAAATGATTTTTACATTTGAGTTATTTTTCAAACGGGTTGAATGAGCTCGAGTGTAAATGGGTCGGCTTGGGTCAAGCTATACATTACTTTTCTTTTTATGTTTGGTATATACTTCAAGACTTTGGACAAAATAAATGCATTGAACTTGTAGAGCCTCGTTTTGTTTGTTTTAGTCTTTTGTATTATTTCAAGTAATCACGATATAATCTACGTAGCTTCTTTATGTTGTAATAATGTTTAGGCCTGAGGCATGTATGGTAAGCCCATTGGGCTCTTTTAATAGAACTCATGCATGCTATGTTTCTCCTATAAACTCTTCTCTCCCTCTCTTCCTTTACTCTAACCGATCATAACAAGCCCTTACAAGATCCGAGATCTCAGTTTACTTAAGAGTGATTTCCACTAGCTCTTAAGGAGATTGAACCAAGAACACGTTGTGAGATCCATTACACAGGACCTACAATTGGTATAAGAGCTTTTGGCTCTACTAGTTGGGTTTCTTGGGCCACAACTTTGGATTCTGGTATTGCTTGTGTGCTTGAGAAGTATGTTCTTGCAAAAAAAAGTGTGTTTAAGTGCTTGAAGTTGTTTCGGGTTTACCAAAATGTTCTTACAAGCTTGAAAATCGATTTAAAGGTGCGTTTAAAGTTGTTGAAGTGGTCTTCGGGTTTTCATTAGTGGGTAAAGGTTCAAAAGTGGTAAAATAAAAGGGTGTTTGTTGTCAGATCGTACGTGAAAAATGAATTTGGAAGTTTCTAAAATTCTAATCGAATCAGGTTATTTTAATCGAATCGAATTTCATTTTAATCGAATTGAAATTTTGTATTCGATTCGATTTAATTTCATTCGATTCGATTCGTTTTTATTCGATTCGATTCAAATTTTAATCGATTCGATTCATTTGATTTGATTTAATTCGTTTAGTTTCGATTCGATTCGATTCAAACCTACTCGATTCGATTTAATTGGTGTTCGATTCAATTCTTTTTTACTTGTTCCAAATCTGCTTTTTGCTCAAGTGTTTGAATTTTTTATTTGAGTACAAGATGGCATAAGATCCTAAAGTTAAGACTTATATCATGTTTGAGAATGAAGCCGGCACAACAAACAAACCACCCAAGCTTCTGAACTGGGATAGCAACTTTGAGGAGTTTAAGTGGAGATTCAAAAACTACATAAGAATCAATGATTTTGCTCTCCTATGATCAGTTGAAAATGATCCTCACATACCTACCGCAGTTCTCCTAATGGACCCGTTTCTTTTCCTGTTGCAAGTTATTATGATAAGGACAATAGAAGATTCTTGATAATGAGAAGGCATATGGTGTCTTGAGTGAATGCTTGTCAATCGACATTGCTCAAACACTTAGAGAATGCACCTATGCTAAAGCTCTTTGGGATGCATTGGTTGAGAATTTTGAGGGGAACTTAGACATGAGGGAAAGTAAAATGGATATGTTGAAGGGTGAGTTTAGCATGTTCAACAACATACAAGGACAATATGTTAAATCCCTTATTCATCGGTTTAAGACCCTCAACACCAAGATGAGGAGCACCGACGTTAATCTTGAATACTTTGAAGTAAACAAGAAGTTGTTGAATTCGTAGCCTTACACGTGGAATAGTGGTGTCACGACTATCAAAAGAACCACGAATCTGAATACAACTACGTTGAGCGACTTGACATCCACCATAAAGTCTTTTGAGATGGATGATAAGCTGAGATTAAACAATCATGTCATCTCATTGAATCACGCGGGTGTCTCTCTAGTTCTGGTGTAAGCACGGCCTTTCTTAGCCAGTCTCATCGAACAATTCATGTTGTTAATGGAGTAAGAGGTTAGGCTGCTCAATCTAAAATGAACAATGCTTTCAAGACTTTAGCAAGTCAATCGGTATCATCATGAAACTCCTTCCAGGATGCAGTGAACAAGGCTGCTGAGCAAGCACTTAAGGCTTAAGGGATCAGCAAGCCAGCAAGCAACAGTGCAAAGGGCTCAAGTTACTCACCCACCCAAATTGATGACTTACAATTGCTCTTTTCCATGCTTTCATGGCGAGTCGTGAGGATCTGATGCAAAGAAATCTCTTGCCACCATCTTTCCAACAAGGAGATATCCCAGAGATAAATGAGAAGGATCTGGAGAAGATGGATATCAGGTATCATATTGCAATGATAGTTCATCGTTCCACAAATTTCATGAAGAAATATAGCAAGAACAGCTTCAGGGATTCCAAAAGCAAGAGTATACGGTTTGATAAGGACAAGCTCTACTGCTATAACTACAACAAAACTTGTCATTTTGTAAGGGAATGCACAAACCCAACTCAACCTGCTGATGATGTAAAGATTACTGAGGTGGCTGATGGAGAAAGCATTGGGAAAAGGAGTGAAGTGATAAGCGGCCAGTGGGTCAAAACAGCTCGTCAAGACAAAGAGGTCAACAAATTGGCCAAGGAGGATCAAGCTAAGGGAACCCTAACCCTAGGGCCCTTATTACACAATCTGCTGAAATTTCTGAGCAAGACTGGGAAGGCTAATTCAAGGAGCTGATGAACCGTTGAACTTTTCCGGCATGGCATTTGTGCATTGAGACGAAGCCTCTTCAAGATCCACTTTAGGAGACAACCAAGACACTCCTGACATTATCGAGGTACATGCGCATCTTTACTCTCAAGCACGCATAGGTAAAGTAGAATGTCACATAACTCATAATGATGCTTTAATAGAAGAAAATTTAGGCATTAAGTATCTAAATGGTGAGGAGAAGAAAGCTGACAAGATGATATGGATCCAGCATCAACTGCTGGATTACAGTTTGAATTTCTTTAACACCTCTATTAAGTGTGACATTGAAGAAACAGTTTGTATTGTGAAAATCCCAGTCCAACACTCCAAGACAAAACATATTGAAATCCGAATGCATTTCATTCGTGATTTTTTGATCGGAAACTTGTCAATATTGAAAGGGCCATTCTGATCACAACTTTGTATAGTTGATCTTTTCACAAAAGCTTTCGATCGTGATTTCTATATCTTGTAGAGTCGCTTGGCATGATATGTTTTGATTAAATCTATCCTTTTGTTTTTAAAATTGTAAATATTTTTCAAATATGTCACAAATTTAGAGGGAGAAATGAGTTAAGTTAACTCACCAAAAAGATTTTCAGTTTGCCTTAAGAAAAACATAAAAATATTTTATTTTCCTTCTAAGAAAATTAATATATATATATATATATATATATATATATATATATTTCAAAATATATTTTCCCGTTTGAAGGAAACACCTGTTTAGAGGGAGTCGGATAACTTAAAAATTATAAAACTTTGAGAAATTGATCCGACTTTTGGAAAATGATAAGAAATTGTCTTTAATGATCCTAGAACATGAAAGTAGTAGATTAAAAATCAACAAGATCATTGATTGATGTGTAGATAGGCTTGACAAATGAGTAAGTGTTAGAGTGATATAAACTAAATTATACACCTATGCTAGTGGTCTTATTTTTATGAAGCGGTTACATGACTCCACTTAAAGTCATATCAATAAAGGCAAAAATGTTATTAGTCATACACGGTCATCACAAAACTAGTTTTGCTTATAAAAATTAACAATCAAATGAAAAAGCAGAAAAAGTGCAAAGTGCTTAAATGATAGATGTCAACAAATGTTGATAAATAACAAACAAAGGGGAATCTAGAACCACTTGAGGTGGGGAAAAGAAGTAAGTCCTAAACACCTTAATTGAAGGCATGTTAGTCTGACTTGTGTGGCATGTAAGTCCATGGTTCAACCTTCAATGTTTGTAAAAGTTTGCAAAAGTTTAAAATATTGTGAATATTTTGATCAATCATTAGGGGGGAGGAGTCAATTCGGGGTGGCCAGATGAACACAAAGTATGCCCGAGGTATAATGGAGTCAGTAACATGTGGATTAAATGGGGACCACATAACTATTGTGCTTAATATATGCCTTAACATATCACTTTGACATCAAAATACTTGTTAAGTTTAAAGTGGACAAAATATATTTACAATTGACTTTCGGTTTTTGGCATAACAATATTGAAATAGAAGTGCGATCTAGGACGTTATAAGAGAGTGTGATTCTATGTCCTGATATTTCTCGTGAAAATACGAATATCAGGGCCGTCTACGAGGATTTAAATACCTCGGCCGAGCCAGAAAAAAGGCCTATAGCCTTAACGAGTAACGAAATATATAAGCTAGTCTTTTAAACGAGGCTTAATGTTATTACAATAAACATAGAAAAATATATTATTAAAAACAAATACCGTAATAATTAACGATTAACAAATGATTCATGAAACTTTCCTAAGTCCTAACATTGGGAAAAAAATAGCTTGGTTCTTGGTGGCTAGCTTGGTTAACCGTGGAGGAGCCTGGTGGTTAATAACGAACCAACAGTGGTGGTCGGCTGGGTTGGTCGTCGTTCAGCATTAGCAAAGAAGGAAGGAACCAAAGAGAAATTTCAATCGACCGCTATTTCTTTTATTTTGCATCGGGTTTTTAATTAATTTTTTTAGTTTGGCCCAGTAATTTAAACTTAATTAATAGGATCATGGATAAAAAAATAATTTCGGGCCCAATAATTATAAGATGGTAAAGAGCAATTCATATTTTATAAGTTTTATATTTTTAAATGTATGTGTAAAAAATATAGATATAAAAAATTTTGCCCCCTAAAAATTACGTGCCCTGGTTGACGGTCCAACCGGCGCCACCCTCCAGCCGATGTTGACGAATATATCTGGAAAATCTTGTAAATAGTTTTAATATAATATTAATTCCATCTTTACTCTCATTTTATTTTTAATTTTTATTTGTTTTATTTGGTGTTTTTAACTCGAAGAACTTTGTTTTAAGTTATTTTATTTTTATTTTACTTTTACTTTTATATATTTTTAACTTCATTTATAATATAAATTATTTTGTTTGATTTATTAAATTATCCCTCATGGAAATGTTGTCAACTGTATGGACCGACAAAAATATATCTTATATATATTGAAGTGCTTGGATTCGGTGTATAAACATTTTTTGGGTTTGAATCTGTAAATATTTTCAAAGTTTGGGGATTGAGAGTGTAAAATCGTTTAAAACCCTAGAAGTTTTGACCTTATCACAAGATGGCTGACGCTATATATAAGGTCACCTTTTCTCTATTTTGTTTGTACACTTCACTTTTCCTTTCAAAACTTCTCATCACTCTCTCTCTCTCTCTACAAACTATTGAAACCGCCACCACCCTATCAAACCCTTTCAAAATTAAACTTGCTTTATCTATTGATTCACACTTGATAATCTTCATCCATGGATCCATATCCTTCGTATAACATCACTTATGTTTAGCATATCATATTTATGATGTTTGTTCTTGGGTTTCAGTTCAAAAGGAACCGATGATGATGATTTTAGGAACTGCGATTTGTTGTTTATTGGACAAATCAGTGCTTACGGCTTGCTAATATCATCATAACAAATTTTTGAACTACTTTGATTAAGTTTTTGTACAAAGTTTGTTTAGTTTTGGGTTTACTTTTAACTTTTTCAGACCTTTGATGTCGATTTAAGCCGTGATACTGTTCATATATGAACTTGAAACTTATAAATCGGGTCTGGGTGACCTCCATGTACAAATGAATTGAGTTTTGGACAAAATTCATTCTAATCGAATCGAATCAGTTTAATCGATTCTAAGAAATTAAAATCAAATCGAATATTTTCTAATCGAATCGAATAAATATTAATCGAATCAAATTTTGAAAATTGGATTCGATTACTTTACATTCGATGCGATTCGTTTCTAATCGATTCGATTCAAATTTTTTCTACTCAATTCATCTTGACTTTTTCTGTTTTATCTTTGTTGATTTGAATCGAATCGAATTTTCGTAATTCGCTTCAATTCATTTTCTCTTGTTCGAATTTTCTTCTTTTCAAAATTACTTGTCTATTCTATCTGTTAGTTTAAATCGAATCGAATTTACAAAAAATCGATTCGATTCAATTTCACTAGTTAAATTTTCAGTCTCGTACCTGTTGGTCTTGCTTTCTCATGTTTTGAATCGAATCGAATTCCAAAACCCGATTCGATTCATTTACACTTGTAAAAATTTCAGATTATGAATTTTCATCTTAAGTTTACTTTTTATTTTTATTTTTTATTTTTTATTTTCTTAATTTATCAATTCTAATGTTTATTAATGATGACTTGCAGCAACATAATATGTTCTGTCCTCTAGATCTCCCGAGGAAGAAGAAGCAACGGATCTTCACATCAATGATAAAGGGGTTGAGAGAATCTCCCCTTATGCATGCTATTTTTGCGAACCGGGATATTTACACGAGTTGGATTGAGGAATTCTGGACGAAGGCCCAAGTCGTGAAAGATGAGAATATAATTTCAACAGAAGTGGCGGGAAAGAAGCTTCTGATAACTAAGGACGATATCAGACGGTCATTGAACATCAAGGACGCATCAGATCATTTCTTTGACCGTTTGAAAAAGAAGGATCAACAGCAATTTGTTGATGCAATTGGTTATGACGTCAAATGGACAACGTGTGAGAAGAAACATTTGCCACCCTATTGGAAGTTCTTGTTCCACATCACTGCAAATTGCTTGTCAGAACAGAAGGTAAGGTTCGACAAGTTTAGAACTGATTTGGGTCGATATTATGGCATGTCTTACGAACCATATCAAGTTCAACTACTCGAGACACTTCTTCTTATGCATGCATCCAACAATCCTTGGATGATGTATCCAAGATTCGTCCAAATGATTTTGGATGACATGATGCCTAAGGTGCCCAAGCCAGCAAGCCTTACCATGCAAAGATAGTGAAGCAGACGGTATTTAAGGCGATGCTGGAACCACCTGCCAGAGGAGGTTACAAGTATCAGGGACAAGCACCTGGTACTAAGTTTGGTTTGTTTGCTGAGACCGAACCTGTGGATGAAGAGACTGGTGATGACAATGATGATGGGGATGATGATGAGCCTGATGATGAGGCCATTGAAACTGAGACAAAACTTGTGCCAGAAAGAAGGTCAGAGAAGAAGTATGAGAGAAAGAGGAAGGTGCCAATAAGCCTTCTGCTGGCGGTCCTTCTCATCAGACCGAAGAGAAGGAGGAGCCTGAACAGCCGCTCAAACGTTTGAGGAGAGTTGGGGACTCCTAGAAGCCCGTCTCTTCAAAGATGCCAACTTCGCTAAAGGTAATCTTTCTTACTTCCACCTTGTAACAGACACAGACACAGGCAGCCCAAACAACCACACCTCCACCACAAACATTAGCCCACCCTACCACTACCTCACCTAGCACTCTACCTCGCACCTTAGCCGCCAAGAAGGGCAAACTTCCTAGGAATCCCTAAACAAAATCAAAGACCAAACAAACACCAAGGAAGCTACACAACTCACCCATAACCTCACCCGACATCTCTCCAACTAGACAAGACGAACCACTACCTTCCATCCTTTGAAACCTACCAATTTCCCCTCAACCCACATGTAACATTCGTTAATTTCCGTTAAAAGGTTTAACCTTGCAGTGTTGTGTATACCTTTCGGGCTTGATCCGGCATTATTCCGGGATCTCCTTGCCACCCTCATAATCTTATCCATACTTAACTTTTCATACAAGTTCAACCATTAGTAAAGTGAAGGGGCCAGAATGTATATTGTTAATACTTTATATATATATATATATATATATATATATATATATATATATATATATATAAAATAAAACACTAACCCAATCCCCTTGTCCGATCGGTGCCCCTCAAACCCCCCCTTTCGTTTTGCATGCTAACCAGCCCTTCTCCAGCCTCCCGAGACTTGTTCCAGGTCGGTACTATATTGTTTCAACTCTTTTTCACCTTAATTCATCCATATGGCTCGTTTATTTGTCGAAAAAACGGTTGTTTTTAGGCTTACCGGGTGGCTGTCCAATTGAACAATTTCTGGACTGTTTTGGTTGAGGTTTTTGCACCAAAATCTTCTTAGGTATGTCTAGTATAACATAATTTAAAATCGTGTCTAATGGTTTTCGATTGTTTGGTCAATTAGTGATAGTTTGAAAATTAGGATTCGGTTGACTAGTTTGTGAGTTGTTGTGTTTAACGCGTTGTTTGAGGGAATTGACAAGTAATTCGAATGTTGTAGACTCGGTATGATCTGTTGGCTGTGAAAAACTGATTTTTTTAAAGTATTGGAGCTGAATTGGTTGTCGGTTACTTAAACGGGTCGGTACAACGCAAATTCGCGTTTATTGGAAGTTTGTGCATCGTGCTTGCGAATTACCGACCCATCCAACTCGTGTAGTGTCGTGTGGACTTGTTGGCTGTAATTTTACTAAATTTAGTCCACACGGCACTGATTTGTGTGCTAAGAGCATAAACAACTCATAAACACGCATATTCGTCTTATCTATCAACCTCCGTGGGTAGTTTGGGAATTCTTTACTCACGGGAGTATCTAAGGGTCGTTTTGGTATATAAAAGGCCTCGGGGGCTGTTATAATTCATCTTGGTGAGGTCGAGGCTTTAGGTAACCCGAACCATGTTAGAACGCCTCGTAGGATAAACAAGTCGATTTGGTACCGTTAGTAATTATTGTTCGTAATCCGACAGGCATTTGAGTTGTGGAAATACGTAAGGGTTCTCTAATCGTGGTGATTCGTGCCTCGTTTCAGGTGAGTTCATGATACCCCTTTTTACGTTTTGGGCTAGCATACACACCCTATTACAATTTTACCCTATTTTACTAGTTTAAACTATTTGGATTGTATTACATGGCCTTATTCGTGATTGTGCATTTAGAGCTATGTTTGAATTATATTCTATGCCTTAGGATATTTTAAACTTGTTGTGGTCGTATGTTCCTTAAGGTTATACATATTACTTGTGGACGCTATTAGGCCTAGTATTAATTCCTAGATTATCCATTATTTATGGATTGAATGTGATGATATGGTTTGGTTGAATGTTTGAATTAGATGTTTGTAAGTGTGTATGTGAATGTGTATGTGTTGGTAAACTGTGACCGGATCAAATAAATTACTTGGGGAAGACCCGGGGTGAGGAGGCCCGTGTTGCATGTTTATGTCCCGGCGGGTCAAATATATTACTTGGGAAAGACCCAGGATGAGGAGGCCCGCCGTTCTGTTAAACCGTGGTCGGGTCAAATATATTACTTGGGGAAGACCCGGGGTGAGGAGGCCCGAATCACGTGTTTAGGTATGTTAAACCATGACCGAGCCAAATATATTACTTGGGGATGATCCGGGGTGAGGAGGCTCGCGTTGCGTGATTTTGGTTTTGTTAAACCGTGACCGTGTCAAATATATTACTTGGGGAAGACCCGGGGTGAGGAGGCCCGTGTTGCGTGTTTGATCAAGAATAGTTATTTATTATTTTATTTACTTATGATTTGATCAGGAAAAGTTATTCATTATTTTATTTACTTATGATTTGACCAAGGAAAGTTATATATCTATTTACTTAAGATTTTCTCCTACATTTTATACCAATGGAATTAAATTGCTTAATGAATGTTGCTTATTGAAAACTGAACTCACTCAACTCAAGCTGACTTTGTGTGTATGTTAGATTGACTTTGAGGTTGAGGATTGGAGATTACCGCTTGGACGTGCTAGAGACTACTCGGAGGGTTGAAGGCATTTCTAGTTGAGGACTTCCAATTAGACAATTATTTTACTTTATAGTTTTGGAAATTTCAAATACTTAATGTTTTCTACGAATTATGGATTGGTACTTTTCTCGGTTTGGGAACCGTGGTACTCGTTATTCCGCTGTCTATTTAACTCTGAAATGGTTTTAACAAACTAAACTTGTTTTTAACTTTAATGATTGTGACTGAATTTGTGACGCTTATGAATTTCCGCTGTTTATTTACTCTTAAATTGTTTTAAATAAAACGAAATGCATTGGTTTTAAATTATTGTGAAATTTTGAATTTGATTACCAGCTGTAGGATTCCCGGATTCAGGGTCTTACAAGTTGGTATTCGAGCCATGGTTCGAGGGATCCGTGCATCCCCGAATGCTTGGACTCGAACTGTAAGAGAAGGGACTAGAAATGCCAACCACGAGTAGCTGCACGCCAAGAGGTATATTTTAATTATTCGGTCATTCTTACAAGTTTTAAAAGTTCCATTATATGATTAATTGCTTAAGTGTTAGATAATGCTAATGTGGTTAGGGGCAGGGGGTGCTTAGGATGGGCGGGTAAGGTAAACAATTAATAACACTTGATCAACGTTATTAGCAGTTTATCATTACCTTCCATGTTCTAAATGCTACTTGTACCTGACCGTGTTAGAGTCCTGTATTTGTAAGAATAGGATATGGCCGGTACCCGTTCAGCAAAGAGTGGTCGTCCTAGCGGTCGTGGTCGTAGGCCAAGTGTTAAGACTGAGAGAGAGGACCCTACTCTACAGTAGGAAGAGACCCCGATTCAGGAGGAGAGGGATAACCCTGCTTTAGATCATGCTATACGCGCGGCCATCGCGGATGAGGTTTATCAAGTTCTTCATAGCGTCATTCCCGAGATTGTTGCTGAGGCTGTTAAGGCTGCAAAAGAGACAATGGTTGGTAAGAGTGCGGGTAAGCAGGGAAAGGTTAAAGAGACTCAGGTTGAAGATGAGGTGATAGTACCAAGTGAGGATGAAGAAGAGGTTCGTACGTTTAGCTTCTATGCTTGGGGTTGTTCATATGGGGAATTCAAGAAGTGCGATCCTCCCACGTTCGATGGTACTAAGGATGCATCGGCGGCACATCAGTGGGTGATAGAAATGGAAACGGTACTGAATATCAGTAAGTGTAAAGGGGAGGATATGGTTACTTTTGCTACCCGCCTCGTTTCGTTCCGAGGCGTTGTGTTGGTGGGATAACTGGCTCAGGCGATGGGTGATCGGTCTATTAGGAGGATGACTTGGGAGGAATTGAAGCAATTGGTTCTCGATCAGTTTTGTCCTCCGCACGAATTGGATAAGACTGAACAGGATTTCTTGACCTTGGAAGAGGGAAATATGACCTACCGAGAGTATACTACAAAGTTTAATCAAATGGCCCGTTTATGTCCCGATCTAGTTACTCCCGAAGCTAAGAGGATTAAGAAGTATGTGAAGGGTCTTCCGGTGGATATTCGGAGGGGTGTGATGACCATGGACATGGGCTCTTTCCATTCAGTGGTTTCTCGGGCCGGCACCTTGTATGATCAGAGAGAAATGGTGAACCCGACTAAACCTATAAAGAACTGGAAGCCGAACCCTAACTCCAATGGCAAGCGTTATGGGGGCAATGATTCTGTGTCGGCAGGAAAGAAAGCGAGGGCTGAAATGTCGAATTTCGGGGGGGAGACGTATGGCGAAAGATGTAAGAAGTGTGGGAAACCGCATAGTGGAGAATGTAGGTCTATGTCTATCAATTGTTTCCGATGTGCGAAAACCGGACACTTCCACTACGAGTTTCCGATGTTGACTTGTTACTGGTGTGAGGGGTCTGGGCATTTGGCATCTCGGTGTACTGAAAATAAGGCGGGAGGTTCTGAGCGGGGAAACTCTTCTAGGGTTAAGTTGGAAAACAAGTCAAAGACTAAGGCTAGGGCCTTTAATATCTCTACGGAGGAGGCGGAGGAGGACGCAGACACGATTTCAGGTAATTCCTTGCATTCGTATTAATCATTAAAATATTATACCGACTATTTCTCTTCTTATCGAAAGCTCTTGTGTGTAATAGTTTTGCTAGAATGTAGTACACTATCTTTCAGTAGCGATCCTATTTATACCTGTCCAGTGTATGACTTGATGATTTGAGTTGCCTCAGTCTGTGCTCATTCCTGTGTGGCAGGATTCGGGGACGAAACCCATTTTTAGGGGGGTAGACTTGTAACGTCCGTTAATTTCCGTTAAAAGGTTTAACCTTGTAGAATTGTGTATACCTTTCGGGATTGATCCGACATTCTTCCGGGAGCCCCTTGCCACTCTCGTAAGCTTATCATACTTAACTTTTCGTACAAGTTCAACCATTAGTAAAGTGGAGGGGCCAGAATGTATATTGTTAATATTTTATATATAAAAAATAAAACCCTAACCCAATCCCCTTGTCCGATCGGCTCCCCTCAAACCCCCCACCTTTCGTTTTGCGTGCAAACCAGCACTTCTCCAGCCTCCCGAGACTCGTTCTGGGTCGGTACTATATTGTTTCAACTCTTTTTCACCTTAATTCTTCCATATGGCTCGTTTATTCGTCAAAAAAACGGTTGTTTTTAGGCTTACCGGGTGGCTGTCCAACTGAGCAATTTCGGGACTATTTTGGTTGAGGTTTTGCACCAAAATCTTCTTAGGTATGTCTAGTATAACATACTTTAAAATCGTGTCTAATGGTTTTCGTTTGTTTGGTCAATTGTGTTTAACGCGTTGTTTGAGGGAATTAACAAACAATTTGAATGTTGTAGACTCGGTATGATCTGTTGGGTGTGAAAAACTGATTTTTTTAAGTATTGGGGCTGAATTGGTTGTCGGTTACTTAAACGGGTCGGTACAACGCAAATTCGCGTTTATTGGAAGTTTGTGCATCGTGCTTGCGAATTACCGACCCATCCAACTCATGTAGCGTCGTGTGGACTTGTTGGCTATGATTTTACTAAATTTGGTCCACACGGCACTGATTTGTGTGCTAAGAGCATAAACAACTCATAAACACGCATATTCGTCTTATCTATCGACCTCCGGGGGTAGTTTGGGAATTATTTACTCACGGGAGTATCTAAGGGTCGTTTTGGTATATAAAGGCCTCGGGGATGTTATAATTCATCTTGTTGAGGTCGAGGCTTTAGGTAACCCGAACCATGTTAGAACGCCTCGTAGGATAAACAAGTAGATTCGGTACCGTTAGTAATTATTGTTCGTAATCCGACAGGCATTTGAGTTGTGGGAATACGTAAGGGTTCTCTAATCGTGGTGATTCGTGCCTCGTGTCAGGTGAGTTCATGATGCCCCTTTTTACCTTTTTACGTTTTGGGCTAGCATACACACCCTATTACAATTTTACCCGATTTTACTCGTTTAAACTATTTGGATGGTATTACATGGCCTTATTCATGTTTGTGCATTTAGAGCTATGTTTGAATTATATTCTATGCCTTACGATATTTTAAACTCGTTGTGGTCGTATGTTCATTAAGGTTATACATATTACTTATGGACTAGGCTCGAGGTTGCTATTAGGCCTAGTATTAATTCCTAGATTATCCATTATTTATGGATTGAATGTGATGATATGGTTTGGTTGAATGTTTGAATTAGATGTTTGTAAGTGTGTATGTGAATGTGTATGTGTTGGTAAACTGTGACCGGATCAAATAAATTACTTGGGGAAGACCCGGGGTGAGGAGGCCCGTGTTGCATGTTTATGTCCCGGCGGGTCAAATATATTACTTGGGGAAGACCCAGGATGAAGAGGCCCGCCATTCTGCTAAACCGTGGTCGGGTCAAATATATTACTTGGGGAAGACCCAGGGTGAGGAGGCCCGAATCACGTGTTTAGGTATGTTAAACCATGACCGAGCCAAATATATTACTTGGGGATGATCCGGGGTGAGGAGGCTCGCGTTGCGTGATTTTGGTTTTGTTAAACCGTGACCGGGTCAAATATATTACTTGGGGAAGACCCGGGGTAAGGAGGCCCGTGTTGCGTGTTTGATCAAGAATAGTTATTTATTATTTTATTTACTTATGATTTGATCAGGAAAAGTTATTCATTATTTTATTTACTTATGATTTGACCAAGGAAAGTTATATATCTATTTACTTAAGATTTTCTCCTACATTTTATACCTATGGAATTAAATTGCTTAATGAATGTTGCTTATTGAAAACTTGAACTCACTCAGCTCAAGTTGACTTTGTGTGTATGTTAGATTGACTTTGAGGTTGAGGATTGGAGATTACCACTTGGACGTATTAGAGACTACTCGGAGGGTTGAAGACATTTCTAGTTGGGGACTTCCAATAAGACAATTATTTTATTTTATAGTTTTGGAAATTTCAAATACTTAATGTTTTCTACGAATTATGGATTGGTACTTTTCCCGGTTTGGGAACCGTGGTACTCGTTATTCAGCTGTCTATTTAACTCAGAAACGGTTTTAATAAACTAAACTTGTTTTTGACTTTAATGATTGTGACTGAATTCGTGACGCTTATGAATTTCCGCTGTTTATTTACTCTGAAATTGTTTTAAATAAAACGAAATGCATTGGTTTTAAATTATTATGAAATTTTGAATGTGATTACCAACTGTAGGATTCCCGGGATTCGGGGTCTTTCAAGTCCACACCTCACCAATCCAACAAACCCAATCACCTCCTAGAATAACCTCATCCATAAGTTCAACTTTCACCTCCCCACTTAGAGCTTCCATACACTACTCACAAACCTTTACCTCACCATCCACCACTGCACAAGTCGCTTCCCCTATAACCTAAACCACAACAGAACAAATAACCCTACCTTCAGCCCTCACTACATCATTCCAAACCAGACCTTAACCGTGCAATCCAAACCCAAGCCGAACCCACCAGTCAACCACTCCTCCCACACTTACCCAAGCTACTTTCATGACCCTATCCTCATTGCCAAGTGGAAAGTATACCAAGGTTCCGTGTACACGGATCTCATTCTCGAAAGGATTCAAGCACTGGAGGAATCAAATGAGAAGTGTGCCAAGCGGGAGTTGTTAATGATTGAGTTTGTGAAAGAACAGAGGAAGAAAGAGGCTGATCTGGTGGAGAGAGTTGCTAGACAGGAGACTGAACGTGAGGTGGATAAAGGCCTCATTGAAAGTCAACGATTATGGATCGAGGCTCTCTAGAAGAGAGTTGACAGTCAACAACAATTATTGTCTGATCAATCTTTGTCACTCGCTCGGCAACACGATGAAGGCTTGGGGGTGGAATTGAGAGTCTCCTATCTTGAGAGCGACTTGCCATCGCGCTCTCGTCTTCAAGACAGGTTAAAAGATGACTTGAAAAAAGGGACAGATCGAGTCTTTTAAGAGACTGAATGTTTGGAAGCCAGGATCGGCTTACTTGATGGTGATCAAGGATTCTCAAGGAATGCCGGTACTCTTATGGCTTAAAACTCTGAACTCCAATCCAAAGTCGACAGGTTGAAGGGAAGGTTGGCTGAACAAGATAGGTTGAATGAATTCAACTGAAAGTGAATGAAGAAATGGCCAACAAGTACCTTGCCACATCTGAGATCATGCAAATGATAGATCAAGATATGGAGGATCCCGAGGGTTGACTTGATAATATCTTTGGGAGTTGGGTGAATCCCATAAGAGGAGTGAGAAATGGTAGAGGCAAGGAAGGACAGCAAGCTAAGGCTAAACCTAGTGGTGTGGATGTGATTGTGATGAGTGGTGTGGGGACTGTGATTGCCACAACAGTGTTTGCTAATAATGTTGGTGGTGAAACAGTTGTAGCTCCGGACGTTGGAGCTGATGAGGAGGAGAGTGAGGATGAATCGGATGATGACGATGAGGATAAAACTGATGAGGATGATGATGATCCTCATGACAGTTTCGATAAGGATCCGAGCGATGATGACAGCTTGGATAAAAAATAATGGTGGAGATGGTAATGGCGGTGTTGGTGGTGGTCACATGATGATGTTCCATGGGACGAGCCTTCGTCCACCGATCCCGCGAAAAAAATAAGAGACACAGATGCTGCTGCGGAGAAAGGATTCTTATTCATTTTCAATGTTGGTGAGTCTGTAGGTACCGAGTCTCGGAAACAAAAGGACGATTATGATCACGGAATAAACTACTCCCCGAACCCGAACACTCCGTTTCGTGCTGATGAAGAAACGGTAAGAGCCGGTCACAGTGATGGCTCTTGCGGTAGCTGGTGCTACAACTTCTTCAATGCCAAAAAGAAAGAAGAAGTGGTACGCCATAGGAAAATCTGCAAGTCTTAGATTCCGAAACTACCATTATTACGATCATTCACCCATTCTGTACTGCAAATGGCATACCGACAGCAGAAGATAGGCAATCAGGCGTGCCAATGGGGATCTGACCTACTTGAGCTACTCTGACATGCATTCATTGTCACAATTTGACATGAATTACTTTAGAAGAGTTGTAGGAAGAGGCGCTTATGACGAGAACTTGGAAGGTTGGTTCAAGCGGTTCTTAAACAAAGAGTGGAAGGATGACTACCCTAACTTCACACTTAACAAGCGTAGATCATACCTGCATCCCATTGAAGTGGACCCCGGCACCGGAAAGAGAAGAAAGGCACGGAGGTACAAGATGCCTGAATACCATGGAGAGCCAATCTACCATGGTAAACCGTTCACTCCCAACATGCTATATAACTTTGTTGCATGGGAGTTCGACAACGACATGGTGGAGGTGGTCATCCACTGTGAGACCATGCGCACGCTTCATTTCTTTGACGAGCATGAGCTGGCGGGTCTCGACAAGGAGGATTTCTTGAAGCTTTACAATTCTCCGTTGTCCACAGTGGAAGATGTTCGGAGGGATAACACCGACAAAATAGTTGAAAAGTTCAACAAGTTTGTTCATTATCTTGTTGACAATTCAAACGGGTTGAAAGATATCAAGTGTAAATGGGTCGGGTTGGGTCAAGCTATGCATTACTTTTCTTTTTATGTTTGGTATATACTTCAATACTTTGGACAAACTAAATGCATTGAACTTGTAGAGCCTCGTTTTGTTTGTTTTAGTCTTTTGTATTATTTCAAGTTATCACGATGTAATTTACGTAGCTTCTTTATGTTGTAATAATGTTTAGGCCCGAGGCATGTATGGTAAGCCCATTGGGCTCTTTTAATAGAACTCATGCATGCTATGTTTCTCCTATAAATAAGGAAGCATGAGCATGCATACACAACGTTTTTTTAAGAATATTGTTTACGTTATCCACTAACTAACTCTTCTCTCCCTCTCTTCCTTTACTCTAACCGGTCATAACAAGCCCTTACAAGATCCGAGATCTCGATTTACTTAAGAGTGATTTCCGCTAGCTCTTAGGAGAATGATTCAATAACATGTTGTGAGATCCATTATATAGGACCTACAAAACTTTTACTAAATTATCATTGTATGTTAATAAACTTTCGCCAAATTGTCATTGTCTATAACTTTCATTTTTACCTTTTGGTGTAAGATTGTATAACCCGTATGGCAGATAAGTAGTGTAAATTTACCCGTTGTCATTCGAAAATTCTTATATGTAGTTTAAATTTACCTGTTTTCGCCCCCCCCCCCCCCTTCCCCCGCCCACATTTTTGTCCAAGCTTCACCATTGATGCTACCCCTTTGAACCCTCCATTTCATTGGGGCTTCTATCCTTTTAACCATAGACGTTCTCAAGTATCAAAGTCAGAATAATATTGAATGAGCGTATACTTCCCACTTTTTAGTTTTTATTATAGTTTCTCTTGATTTTCAAGTAAATTCCAATTGCCCAAATAACAACATTAATTTCATATTTGTTTTAATAATATTAGAGAGTGTGTGATTAGAATTTGGGTGTGACGTATAAATCACTATTTTATTTCAACATTTATACTTGGTATTAAATTGCTAGTATCTCTTATTTTATGTATATACTTTCAATATTTAGGGCTTATTTTCCAAACATATATGGGTATAGGTTTAGAGTTAACTGTTAAGGACTATGATGGCTAGGGTGGTCCACGAGTCTCCCCAACTAGACTTCATTCAACAAGGTCATTTATCAGCTACGTGGTAAGGACTATGATGGCTAGGGTGGTTGACCATGGTACTGATGAACATGACTCTTTCAGGCTAGAGAATATTTACATTATCTTTTTGTATTAAAACTTTCTATTATGTTATAAATTGTGTGTTCTTCTCATTGTTCAAATTTCTGGCTCAACTATCTTAATTATACAAGACTTGCAGTTTTAGCTCCCCCCCAAAAAAAAGATCTAGTTAGTCATCAACAAAATAGAGTGACAGCGCGTAAATTAATGACAATCACGGAAGTGAATATACCTGCATGATCTCCTGAGATGTTTGCTGTAGTTCTCCATCGTTCTTGGATTTCAGTACTCCACGCCTTTCTAGCACTTGATTAATGCTTTTGAACAAAAAAAGAATTGCAGTTATGAAGGAGGTAGCTTACTAAACTAAATACTTGCACAATCTAAAATACAATATTTTGACATATTATAATAAACAACATTAAGTTAACTGAAATAGATTTATTATGTTTAATCATTAATTAGAAGTAATGCACGCAGTTTGGTCCGGCGCTAACGTGTTCTAGTGCGCATGCACATTGTAGTTTTCTTTCTTGGTGGGATGTGTTAAAACTAATGATGTTCGGACTAAGACGATACAACTTGACTTCTGGGTTTCAGTGTCTGATGTCCATGGATACTATATACAATAATTTATAGCTAGGTTTTACATGAATCTAATTGACGTGGATATCTCTCTAAGCATATATCAATTTCGGAGTTGAAATATTTCGATAGTACTTATCAAAAGTTCAAACGATTAATTCAAAGAGAATAACAAGAACGAAAATGCAAGTACACAATAATAACTTGTTCCTAACTTAGATCAAAGACCACCCTTACATAAAAAATGAGCCATCACTACGTTTTAGTTGAAAGTTGACATTTGGCGGTTATAGCACGCTATCAGAAGTTGGACAATTATACAAACGAAAAACCCTTAGCAAAAGACTCCATCAGTGAAAGCTTAATTGCTACTAACCCACAGTAACCGGCCACAAATCAAGTACCATTAATAATGACTGGTACTCACCACAGATTATCTGTTGCCCCTTATGATCATCTTGTCACTAATAGATGAAATTGCAATTGATCAGTAGTAATAGTGAGCAGTGACTTGCTACAAATTGTTCAGTGATATTCAACTACCACTGATGATCAAATTACACACAAATTTCTAATCAACTATGCAAATATGAATCAACTTCCGGTGCCATTTCAATCCAAAGCAACTGATTATTACCACTGATAATAATCCATTATTGATTTTGGTTTCCTATATCCTATGCTCTTAATTATATTCTTAGTCAGTAGCTGAAACCCTAGCTTCAATTAAGAGAATCTTGACAAAATACAGTAACATATAGTGAGAAATTTCAAAGGCAATGACTGTTTCAAATTAAAATATCGACCGGAACATTGTAATAGATCTAGAAGTACACATGAATCTCTCATACGTCACCTATGCACACACACAGATGTACCTGAAGATTGATCATATCTTTGATGATGCCCTTTTCCAGCTACCAGTGCTTTTAAACATCTCCATGTCCTTTTCTTTTTATCATATTTTAATTTGTTTAGCCTTTTAAAGTCATAAAAACATGCCTATATCTCATTATGTCTGAATTAATTTCTTCATGAAACATATATGGTAAAAAGTTCACCAAAGACTTTTATCCCATTTAACATTCAAAGTTCAAACTACACTTGCTAGATCTGCTGCTACATATTGCTACTTTTAACATCAAACAATTCACACACACACACATATATATGTATGTATGTATGTATAAATACACAGAGAGAGAGAGAGAGAGAGAGACCTTGAGGGGGAGTAGTGAAAGAGTTTTCCGGTGGCGGAGAAGACGATAAGGGCGACATCAACATCACAAAGGGTAGACAGCTCTTGAGCCTTCTTAAAAAGGCCTCTTCTCCTCTTTGAGAAGGTTACTTGCCTTGCTGCTAAATTCTCTATCTTTCTGATCTGAGTTTTCTGTCTCACCATCCTCATGGATCTACTTTTAGTTGTAATTACCTTCAAATAAAAGTTTGACCTAGAAATATTAATAAAATATAATCATCCAAATTAAACCATATAATTAAAAATCATAGTGAAAGCAAGAGACCTTATGCTGAACTAGAAGAACTGGTATTGCAAGAAATTAGCCCTAGCCGGAACACAGTAATGTCAAAATAGGAAAGCATGCACCTTGTCAAAAGAAGAACATACTAATTAGAGGCATATATTCACTACTTGCCAAGTGGGGTACAATTAGTATATTAGTATTCCTCAATCGTTTCCATATAAGTGCTCATATATATACATTTTTTTTTGAAGTAGATATTTTACTTTAGTGTTTATATATAACGATAAAAAGTCAATAGACTTTTATCTTTTTATTTATTCATGCCTTAAATTTCTTTAAAATGTGTTAATTACTTTAGTGATAATTCACGATCACGATTTTAACTATACAGAAGTTACAAATCCTCGATTAGCCGTTAGTTATTATTGTATTTGACTTTGTTACTATATTTTTTGTTACTTTTATTGTTATGACGTTAATGTCGTTTTAAAAATTAGCTTAACTATTTTGTTACTCATTAGGGTCTACGAGCCTTTTTCTTTTGGCTCGACCGAGATATATAAATTATCGGAGACGACCCTGTATTTGAGTTAGATATTTTTAATTAAGTTTTCTTTCTTGTTTTAATTCTCCTGTATATTGAGATCTTCCCTCCATTTTAATTACACAATTTAGTTCCAATGGTATCAGAGCTATAGTTTGCGGTATAAACCCTAGCTGTCGTCGTTTTCAAAGACTGAAACCCTAACCACCACCGCTTTCCAACTTCGGTCCAGGTTTCCCGTTCTAGTCAATTGTCATGTATCCGGTTGCTATGCACGCGCAGAACACTATTCACAGTAGCAACACTGTTTTATACTGGGCATTGTTTTATTGTGTATTGTTCATACGAAAAATTACATTTCGCCCGAAGTAGTTGTTCACAATATCATGTTTTGTTGTTTTCGTGTTTTCCCTCGTATCTCGCTGTTGTTTTCCTTGTTCGTGCTCCTGATCCTGTTGTTCCTGCTTCTGATCATGATCACACGGTTTCTGCTCTAGCTTCTGTACCCGATTTGTATTCTAGTTTCTCGCTCATGTTGGGTTTCCGGTCTATTTTTTGTATGTTTTTAGGTTTATTTATAACAAATTGGTCATAATTTACATCAATACTCTAACTGAGGAAGGATGTTAAAATTTAGATTAGCGTTCATTTAAGTTTAGTCCACGGGACCAAGTTAGGGTGTTCTTAGGTTTTGTTTTTAGTTTTTGTTCTCCTATATATTAAGGATTTTCCCTCAAATCTATATATCTATTAAAAAAATTCATTTTGTCCAATTCTTATTGGTTCCATTCACTAATTCCCATATATATCTTACAACCTTAGAATTTATTACCATTTAAATAATTCAAAATTGAATTTAAAATTCATTTGTAACTTCAAAATTTATTACCATTTATTACTATTTGTAGTAGATGTATTAATTATAAAAATTTGTCACTATTAAAAGTTTGTACTATATAATAACTATTAGTACTATATGATAATTATTTCTTGCATTCTCTAAACGTGAGTCTGGAACCTTTTTATTTATCATCTTTACTCAAGTTACTATGCATAGGCTTATAAGATCTTCAGGTTGGATCATCATACTTGCAACGCCCTCCTTATTCTAGAGCTCCATTATAATATATATGTTGTATATAAACAACAAAAAAATTTTGTTGTAACTGAAAATTCGGTTTTCAAAAAAAAAATAACAAAAACAAAAAATTAGCCGTCGGTTAATGCTTCGGTTCGGTTTTTTCTGTTCTTTTTTTGGTTAATTTGGTTTCGGTTCGGTTAATTCGGTTTTCTGCTCACCTCTGCATTCTACTATGTAACTTCATTTTTTGTAAGTTTATGATTTTCAATACTTTCTTTCTATATGAATATGAATTGCAATTATAAATCTTGTTGTCGTCTCAAAAACATCTTGTCGTTTTAAATGACATGTGTGTACTTGACGATTTCTATATTTCCGCCCGTGTCGTGCATGAGTCAATAACCTATCTATATATCCATTAAAAAAATTCATTTTGTCTAATTCTTATTGGTTCCATTCACTAATTCCTATATATATCTTCAACCTTAGAATTTATTACCATTTAAGTAATTTAAAATTAAATTCAAAATACATTTGTAACTTCAAAATTTATTACCATTTATTACTATTTGTAGTAGATGTATTAATTTTAAAAATTTGTCACTATTAGTTGGTACTATATAATAATTATTGGTACTATATGATAATTATTTCTTGCATTCTCTACACGTGAGTTTGAAAACTTTTTATTTATCATCTTTTCTCAAGTTACTATGCATAGGCTTGTAAGATTTTCAGGTTGGATCATCATACTTGCAACGCCCTCCTTGTTCTAGAGCTCCATTATAATATATATGTTATATATAAACAACAAAAAGTTTTTGTTGTAACTGAAAATTCGGTTTTCAAAAAAAAAAACAAAAACAAAAAATTAGCTGTCGGTTAATGCTTCGGTTCGGTTTTTTCTGTTCGTTTTTCGGTTAATTTGGTTTCGGTTCGATTAATTCGGTTTTCTGCTCACCCCTGAATTCTACTATGTAACTTCATTTTTTGTAAGTTTATGATTTTCAATACTTTCTTTCCGTATGAATATCAATTGCAATTAAAATAATGTTGTCTTCTCAAAAACGTATTCAAAAACATCTTGTCGTTTTAAATGACAATTTTGTACTCGACGATTTTTATATTTTCGCCCGTGTCATACACGGATCAATAACCTAGTGTAGTTACACTATTTAGTTTCAATGTTGTCCGTTACTTTCACGTGTAAATGAAAGTTTAAAGAACATAATTATAGTCTTTCATATAATTATATAAAAAGAATAAAGGAGTTAAAACCACAACAAAACAAGTTCATGATTTGCATCACTACAAAACAAGGTTGAAGGACTTAGTGAACAAATGATATTTATCGGTTAAGTCTTAAGTAAATCCTAAGATTGAGTTATATAAGAATTAACATTTGCATTAGGAAGGGAAGGACAGAATTTCCAAATCGGCAGTGTCTTTTTTACCGGCCTTCTCTTTCCTCGTTTTCCTAGGCGCCTAGGCGGTACTCCCTCTCTCCCTTCCTTCGTCCGAGCACGCCCCTCCTTTTTTCATGTAATCCTGCCTGTTTCTCTTTTAACATAAAAAAAAAGCCTTCGTTGCCCCGGTGGGATGATGGAGATAATCTAATTAAAATGAGATTATGACACACAATACGTAAGCAAGAATTAAACCACCAAAATGTTAACATTATTAATTAACTTTTTATCTTATCTGATCTATAATATATTATAATGTACCAAAAAATAGCATCTTAAAATTTAAGAGATACAACTTTTAATACTTATTATGTTATAGTTAATGTTAGACCATATTTAATGTTAGGGAACGCCCCCATCTTCTTCTCCATTGGTTCAACCCAAGTTGTGGCCCCACCTTTGACCGTTTTGTATACAACGGTGGGAGATGTTTTTAAGCTAATATACACCTCATAATGTCTGGGGGTGGGGACGACGTCCCTACTACAGATAGTCTTATTAGCTAACAGTTTAAGTCAAAATAGTCTTTTATGCACAATTATCTATGTATCGTTTTGTTATTTAAAGAATCTTATATTTTTTCCCACTCATCTTTACACAACTTTCGCTTATTTAAATAATACTTACACTTTTGCCCTTAATCTTATTCATATATTTCTTTTAATTCATTCATAAGCAACTTTTTTATGACTTTTAGACGGTAATAATTTTTTCATAAGTTAATACTTTTATTAAAAAAATCATAATAAAAAAAGCATTTTTATTTTTTTTAATTTGAATATGGTTTTAATATAGTTTTTTTAATATTAAAAAAAATAACATGTTACATGATTACTAGTGCTTGTATTCCCTTTCACGTCACATCACGTGGACACCTCTCTTGTTATATGATTTTCACGCTCTGCTTTAAAACTAGAAGACGATAGTGAATCTTTCTCCAAAATCAAAATAACATTAAAAGATCGATGAGTACCGTAAATGGAAAGAGCTTTGTTTAAATATGAAGAAATACATTGAAATAAATAAACAAACATAAAAAAAATGATAAAATATATTGAACAGAGTTAATAGGGGGTTGGAAAACTAAGGCTATTGGCTAGCTTTTCTTTAAGTTTACCTTTTAACGTTGGTGGTTGTGCTTTGTGGCAATGAAGATCGATACTCTCAGCAGGACCACCATGTACCCATCAACAGCATCAAAGTATGGTCATGTATATAAGTCTATATCTGTGAATTAAAGATTCACATTTAACGCCAAAAAGTCTATTTAGATCTTGTACTTACACATGATTACAAGTGATTTTTTAATACACCACTTTTAAAGCGTTTTGCAGTTGTTTGACAATCTTGTATCAAGCTATAAAGAGATCTGCCCGATTAAGTGTAGTCTTTGAATAAGTCAGCATGCTTCTAAAACTTTTCATTAAAAGACTCCATAAATTATTAAGAGGTATAAATAGTAAAGAGACTCTGAGTCAGTAAATGCTGAGTCAATGTTATGTACGCTGATGTGATGGTAAAGGATGTGGGGGTGGGTCGAGGAAATAGTGTGTGAGTGGCAGACTGAAGGCTATGAACACGTGTTATGGACAAATGAGTAAAATTTTCATTCACACTCATTTTAAAGCTTGATGGGTAAGATGTTTGCTAACCGATTCAGTATTCTTGTGAAACAAACCCACATAATGCTGAGTAATTAAGAGGTAGCCTAGTAACAGAACCATTAACAGACTACCAAATAGCCTCTACGAGGTGTATTTTAAGTAAACTAAACACACTCTACCTCTAACCGATTCAGAAGTAGCCTTTAAGAGACTACCAAAAAGTAAGTGGCTCAACCCAACTTCCGTCGATTTCATTTGGTCGTGATTTTTTATTTACTCAATCAAAAATAATAACGGTCTGTGTAAATGATCAGTGGTGTGTGTATATATATACTAGTTTTTATCCCCCGTATTACGGGGGTTGTTTAAATTTTTCGTTTATAATTTTAGTTTATTTATATTTTATTGTAAGAAGTTAATAATATACTTGAACCTATTTTGATAAATTTATGTTGGGTTATGTTCATTTTTTAATGAAATGTTAACGAATTATCTACTTAATTTTTATATTCGTTCGTTTATGTTCATTTGTTATAAATTTTGATATTATTTTGTAAAGCTTTTCATTTAAGTTAAACTTAAAAGAAAAATAATTACTAATGTAACTAAATCCATATTGACAAATTAAATTGGGTTTAATTACTAGGTTTGTTTTACATTTTACGTTTATAATATTTATATATTTTTTGTATTTTAATTTTATTTATTATAATATAATTAATAATATACTTAGGGTTTGATGCTGAAAGGGTGTCACACCCCAACCTAAGGCGGAAATGCCGGGGCGTGATCCAATTGCTCACAGCTCGAAGATACTATTATAAATATAAATGACAATATCTAATTAATTATTTTGTTCAAATAATATACACAATAATCAAATACAACCAAAAAATTCAAATAAATAAATACAACAAGTCTAAATCCATGTATGTCTTCATTATAATCCTAAGGTCTTTCTAAGTATCCATACTTCAACTTCAGGCAACCTGCATATGCGTAGAAAATAGAGTTTTGTCAACAAAACAAGTTGAGTGAGTTGATCACCAAGTTTTGACACCAAAATAATGTTAATATGATAAATAAGCAAAACGTAATAAATGCGGTAATGAAATCAAACCATAAACAAATAGATTGTCGATTAAACCATTGCCAAACAAATAGATTGTCGATTAAGCGAACTTTCAAATAATTAGTTGGAATAAATATAAGTTGAGATATTATATAAAGATAAATGCTTATTATAATTATCATAAAATTTATATTTTAGAAATTTTAACGAAATTCGATGGTAAAAGTATAATTAACACTTTTAATACGTTTATTATAGTTTTTGTTTAAAAATAATACATACATACATATATATATATATATATATATGTCTAATAAATATAAATAAATTTCATAAAGACATTTTAACAACGAGAAGCCTTAATATTAATGTCGGATCTAATAAAATAATTGTTGAATTATTAAATAAATATACACTTATAATACGTACACATATATATATATATACAGAAACTTAGCACACACACACCAACCATGCGAGCTGGTGTGTCGGCTGTTTAAACTTCTTAAACGAAACCATATATGCAGATAATAAACAGAAACAGTTTTGAATTATAAACCCTAATTATCAATTCAATCAATCTGATCATCGTTCGTTCAATTAATGTTGGGGTTATTGATTACTGATGAAAGAAGAATTATATCCATGTTTTAATTACCTCGAAAAACGATGAATCAAGGGGGAACGACCACCACAGTCGTCGCGGCAAGAAGGAGATCAAACAGGGGGCTTCCACCAGAATTAATGCAATTACGTTGAGGGGTTTTGATCGTCTGGTTGTAGAGGAAGTTCAGACGTGATGAATTGAGTTATGATCAATCCCAAAGTATATATTGGATTCGAGACAAAGACGGTTTAGTTCATTATCAAATTTGTATCATTCTTGATATTGTTTTCCTAATTAACTACGTCGGTTTGGCCGATTATGGAAAGATTAATCATAAACACAATCAAATTCCTAACTTAGAACGTTAGTTGAGGATCAAGTAACCTAAACAGGTCATGGATACGGGTATACGGATATGGATTAGGGTCTGGGTAAACGGGTTAGGAAGATTATAACTAAAAATTGCATTTTAGTCCCTGGAGAATTTATGTGGATACAATAAAGGTTTAAACTTTAGTTTTGGGTTAAAAACGTTTATTTCCCAAAGTTATATATAAATATATAAACAATTAAAATTTTATAATAATATCTCGATAAACGTGTTTACTTTTGGTGATAAATTTCCCGAACATAAAACGAGTCGGGTAATAAGTACATGGTCGTATGTGGAAAACCCGAGTTGTTACAAAGGGTGTCACAAATAAATGAGATGTTATAACTCGTTTAAAAGCTATCTGGGTTTAATGAGACCCATGACCCGCTTATTTTTTTCACTATAAAATTGTTTCATAATTATAAATAATATCTTTTTTTTAAATCGGATATTAATTTTTAGTATATCCCTATTTTATATCATATCAAATATCTGGTGAGATTAATTTTTAAATAATGAGATGTTTTAACCCGTTTAATGGCTCTCTGGGTTTGGTGAGACCCATACCCATGAATTTAGGTCAAGTGTATGAGAAACCACAATTTACAAATAAAGCAATCTGGTGGTTGTTTTACATTATTAGTTTCTAAATATTTATAAATTTTTTTAGGATATTAAGTTTATTTATTTTAAGGAAGTTAATAATATACTTAGGATTTGATGATGAAAGGGTTTCATAAATAAATGAGATGTTATAACCCGGTTTAAAAGTTATCTGGTTTTGGTGAGACCAATGACCCACTTATTTTTTACTATAAAAATTGTTTCTTAATTATAAATAATATATTTTTTAAATAAAAAATCGGATATTAATTTTTAGTATATCCCTATTTTATAGGAATTTTATATCAAATATTTGGTAAGATTAGTTTTTAATTTAATGAGATGTTATAACCCGTTTAAGGGCTATGATCCGGGTTTGGCACTACAACAAACAGGGGCTTTAGTGATGACAAAAGTCGTCGAGATAGACCCTGTATGTCCTTGATATAGCCTTTGTCGACAACTTGTCGTCGATATATCCCTCGTCACTACATAATTGTCGTAATAACTTAAAATTGTCGTCGAGGTAGAGTCATAGATATAGAGTCACCTTTCTCGACGACATGTCCTCGACATATGGTGATTAAAAAAATGATTAATTGTTTTTCAATCACCCTATTTCGAGGACAAGTCGTCGAGATAAGGTTTAATCACTTTTTTAATTAATCCTATTTCGAGGACTTGTCGTCGAGATAGCCTTACAATAAAAATATTAAATTAACCCTATCTCGACGATATGTCCCCGAGATAGGGTGACCAAAATTAAAAAAAAAGTATATATATATATATACATATTTTATTTACTAGGTTTTTTCAACCAAATAATCAAAATTGCCAAAACTAATAAAAGTAAAATAGGTATCAAAATAATAAAAAGACAAAAATAACATACATTTTATACAAGCGTTCTCAAAATAACAAAAAATATAGAGTTTTATACATACATGAAGCCGACCACAATCCTCTCTTGATCACGAGTATCGACCTTCAATCTAATACGATAAAATAAATACAATTATATATGTTATGAACAAGCATACATACCTAATCATATGTATAAAATGGTTTACATGGTAAAACACTTACTTGATTTTTGATGGCGAGAAATTTAATGGATTGACCCTAGTTTAAACATAGAGAAGGTAAGAACATAAGTCTATATATAAAAAATAATAAACGAGAAATACATAGAGATGATTAGAACATAATAAACTCTACCCGCTTCGCCCAAAACCGAACAATCCATTCATAAACGGGTAGTTCTTTAAGTCAAATTCCATGAAGTGTTAAGTCAATTAACCCGACCCAAACATTTTACATCCCTAATACACATACCAAAATAAGTAGTTGAATAATATAAAAATTAATAAACGAGCCAATCTTATATAATTTCTTGACATTTTGGCCAATGTCACCTCTAAATGTCATGACTTTTCATATCTTAAATTCTTTACGGACATAGCACAACCGCATAGCTCCAGCTCCGTTTCCACTTTTTCAGCTGCTTGACATCTCCATAAGCAAATTGTCACCTATAAAAAATGAGTATTAAGTTGTTATTAATGGCAGTGTTAAGTTGTTTAATCTCTCATGTTGTTCGTCACTTGTAGCCTAAAGTGACATTAAAACTTGTTAAAAACCGGTTGCAATGTAACAAACAATCAATTTAACCTTAAAATCAAATTTGCATCTTCTATGTCGTTACATTAAAATTATACCAGTTTTCTTTCTTCCATTTTTTACTCTACAGCCCAACCAACCGAAAGATACATACATACTAATTAACAAACACGTTTCTAATTTTTAAACAAAGTTAGGGCCAAATCACCTCCTAAATCTTGAGTTTTTCAAAGATACTAATGAAACCTATTTTCCAAACAAATTTGGGGCAAAATTACATCCTAAATGTCTATTTCCAAACATACTAATCAAACATATAATTAAAACTAAATTGGGTCTATAGTTCAAACAAAGAACATAAATACAACAATTGTGTAGTACCAAATTTGTGGATCGGGAGTGACGGCGGTAATAGAGTTGGGATACATCAGCGAGTAACTGTGCCGGCAGAGGTGAAACCACAAGTGGTGGTGAAGGGCGGCGGAGGTGAAACAAGTGGCGGTGAAGGTTAGCAACTACAGCGGAGGTTGGACAAGCGATGGTGAGAGTAATCAGCGGCTGCAGACTCGGGCTTGGCAGTGACACAAAATAAGTTTGGAGGAGTGGTGGTGAGATTGTGAAATAAACAGAGAAAGAAATTAAAATATAAAGCTGAGACCTATAGCGAGGACATTTCGTCGATATAGGCCAATATTAAAATATTGAAATTTTCATTGACGTGGCTAAATTTCCCTCCACACCGCCAAACTTAGTATCGAGAACATTTCGTCGATATAAGTCAATTTTTTTATTTGTTATTTATTTATCACTCAATATTATAAAATAAATGAAAAAAATTACTTTACCCGTGAATTCAGGTCAAATGCATGAGAAACCATAATTTACAAATAAAGCAATCTGATGGTTGTTTTATATTATTCGTTTCTAAATATTTAAATATATTTTTTGGATATTAATTTTATTTATCGAAAGGAACTTTATTTTATACTTAGGATTTTATGATAAAAGGGTTTCATAAATAAATGAGATGTTATAACCCGGTTTAAAAGTTATCTGGTTTTGGTGAGACCAATAACCTGCTTATTTTTTTACTATAAAAATTGTTTCTTAATTATAAGTAATATATTTTTTAAAATAAAAAATCGGATATTAATTTTTAGTATATCCCTATTTTATAGGAATTTTATATCAAATATTTGGTAAGATTAGTTTTTAATTTAATGAGATGTTATAACCCCATTTAAAGGTTATGATATGGGTTGGTAAGACCCATACCTGTGAATTTGAATCAAATACATGAGAAGCTTTCATTTACAAATAAAGCAATCTGGTGACTTGAGAGAATATAAGGAGCAACCAGCAGTGGCGGATCTAGACCATAATCTCACGGGTAACGTTAAAAAAAATTGTCGTATTTCATACAATGTAAACGATTTTTTTTACCGTATTTCATATAATAATTGAATTTTTTTACGATATTTCATACAATAGTTTTTTTTAACTTGCCTTTGGACCGATATAATCACTTTCTTGTAATTTTCGTTTAAAATGATTACTAATATGACTTTGTTGTTTCATCTTCCAAGTTCTCTAGTTTTAGAAGGGACAAAATTTAAACCATAAATATATAATCAATTTCAATTTACACATAAACCCTAGATCCCTAATTAATTACAATTTCCAATTTATATTATCCGAATATCCAACAAACCATAATCAATCATTCAATTGCCACAATTGGGGTGATACTCCATTGCCAAAGGCAAAACCTTTAAAACACCTGGGTTTGGAGGGGAGGTATTGGGTTCAAATCCTAAAGACAACAAAAATTAAAAGAAGTTCACTGTTAAAAAAATCATTTAATTGCCCATAAATAATTTCAAATTAACAATTTATATAAACAAATAAATAATTACAATTTTAAGTAGAAGTAGAAGAATACCTAAATTGAATAAGTAGAATTCAAACCATGATGAGGGAGTGAGGGACTGAAGGAGCACCGACCGTTGGCTACTCGGCTGCAGCATACAGAGGGTTAGGGCAGTGTGGGGTGGAAGCCACGACCGAATGAAACTTTGTTTTTTTTGAATGTTGATATCCGACCTAAACCAACCGTTTAAGCACAAGGGAAAAACAAACAAATGGTTTTAATTAGTTTGTGCTTAAATTTGGTTGGACTTTAAATAAACAGGGGTAATGTTATATTTTCAGGGGTAGTGACATACGAAAACCGACCAAAACGTATAAAATTTGTTCTATCGGCGAAAAGTTGAGGGGTAGCAACCAGAGAGCTTTTAAAGGTTTCGTTTATATATATTTAAGACATATATATATATATAGGGTTGACGGGTGGATTGTAGAGCCACCCTTAAGTGTCGTAATTCGAGTTAAAACGTGTGCCTTTATGTATAAATTCAAGGATTTGGATTACTACACTATGTTGTGTTAACGTAGGTACAAATGAGGAGAAAAGGTTGCTCGAGTGTGTTCAGGTGAAAAGGAACAAGAGAGTCAATGCGGGAAGTCAACAACTAAGAATTGATAAAGAAAAATGGAATTTTGAATTGGGTCTACCGTAGCTTACGGTAGCTACGCTAGGGGTCTTCCGTAAAAAGCCACCATAAACAGACACTTTCCACCGTAAGAACTTCAGGGCTACCGTAGCTTACTGTAGCCTCAACATTTTAATGTCGGTTACAACTCGAAAAATGGGTTTTAAAGGACTTTTGGGTTCCATTCTTGGGGATTCCGAATTAGAAAATTGTGTGGGGTGATTTTGGTGTCTTGGAACAACATTTTGGGTGTTTCTAATCAAGGATTAACATCATAATCTTGGATTGCTTCGGATTAAACTTGGTATGATGATTTCAATTATGTGTGGCTAAAACTTCTAGCATTTCTCTTGGTTGTAAGGTTATTGCAATACCCTTTTTGTTTATTGTTCTTGCACTTGGATTGATTATCGAATCGTCTAGATTAATATAATCACGTTGTTTGTTTGATTGTTTGTAATTTGTCCATATCGTTTAACCTAGTTTCGTTCTATACGTTCTTGGTGTTGTTGACAATCGAGATTTAGTAGAAGAAATTAGGGTTAAGATTATATTGATTGATTACCAAGTAACGACCTCGCGTTCTAGGAATCCGAGTACTTAGTTCTTGATTAATCACAAATAATTACACTTACACGAAATCAAGATATTATGATTTATCCATTGAACTTAAACAAAAGAATTGTGTAATAATCGAACTCCAAGAGGAGTGCTCATTTAATCAATTGTTTACAACCTTCGTTTAGTGTATTTAGTTTATAAAATCAAATCAAACCAACCTGAATTTTACTTTTTTGTTATTTACATTTATATTAGTTTAACTGTAAGCTACTCAGTAACACATACTCCACAAACTCTTCATGTTCGACACCCACTTACCACTATCTAATTAGTTGTATTTGGTTAATTTTTGCGTGAGTTTTCGACCTCGTGTCAAATTTTGGCGCCGTTGCCGGGGAGAGCATATCCTCTCATCTTTGATTGAAAGTGTTTTTAGTTAATTTTCGTTAATCAAACAAAACAACCAAACTTTGAGATTTTATTTTCTTCATTTAGTTTAAATTTAGTTAATCTATAAAACTACTTGGTAACACATATTCCACAAACTCTTCGTGTTCGATACCCATTTACCACTATCTAATTAATTGTAATTGGTTTATTTTTACACAAGTCTTCAACCTCGTGTCAAGGGTTAGGTTAAAATAAAAACCAACTTGAGTTGTGAAAACTCTAGAAACATTCTCAACCACATGTTTTTAATTAAAGTTTGAATTTTATGGTACACAATTAAAGTTATTAAAAAAATGTAAACATAAATATAAATTTTTCTCTCTCCTAAAATGTAAGGCCCCGTTACCGGTAGCCCTACTTTCGTGTTGGATTTACTCATAAACGCAGTTCTAAATATCAGAGTTAATTAAAACATTCGCGGAATATAAAAGCTTTCATAAAACATTTCATAACAAAACACGTCTTGTCTTAAAACATCATTTTGTCTTTCAAAATAAACGAAACATTAAACTTAAACGTCTTGAGTCTTCCGATGCCAGCCTCTTATTCAGTGCCACGTGTGACATCTGCCCTGATCCGACCCGACCCAGGTACCCGTTTCTCTGACCCGATCTCTCTTTTATTATCTAATATTTATACTTATATTTTACTTTTAATAATAATATATATTTTCCTTCCCGCCTCTTTCTCTCTCTTTCTTTCCGCCGTCCCGTCCCTCTTCCTTCTCTCTTTCCGCCTTGTTTCCCTCCTTGCTTGTCCTTTGGTTCTTCCCGCCTAAGGATGTCTGCAGCTCCACGCGCCAGACTCCTTACATGGAAGCCTGCGTAAAGACATCTTGTTCCTGCGATGCGTGAAGAGAACTCTTCTCGCAGCGCGCTAAGAATGCATGTTCTTCCCGCAATGCGCTAAGAATGTATGTTCTTCCCGCGATGCGCTTAGAATTCTTGTTCTTCACGCAGCACGCTAAGGATGTGATTCTTCCCGCAGTGCGCTAAGGGTTGTTGTGCCAGCCTTCGCGCTCGCGCACTCAGCCTTCCCGCGCTTAACCCTTGTATCTTCTGTTTATTCCAGCCTGTATGCTTTGTGTTGTCTTATCTTCTGTGCTGTTGACCTAACCTATCTAATGTCTGAATAGTTACTTTCGGCGCAGCATGCGTACCAACCCCCATTGGTTGGTAGAAAAAGTGACTGATATTATCTTTTGAAATCTGCTTTTGCCATGCTTGACCAGTACCTTTATCTGACCTGCCCATGCCTTTTTACTGTTCGCTGACAGCTTTATCTTGCCCCCTGCAGCTGCCATATCTTTTGCTTTTGATATCTTTTGCTTTTTGAGATCTTTTCCCCTTTTCTAGGGATTATGTCTCCTAGGGTTTCTCTATAAATAATAGTATTATTTTTCCTAACACTACACACACAAAACACTTAATCTCTCCTGTTCTCTTGCCCCTTGCTCTCTCTGCCGTCTTCCTCTCTGCCTCCGTCTTCCTCCTTGTTCTTCCTGCTTTTCCGGTAATATATATTATATATAATAATTTACTTATTAATTATGCTAACTTATAATCAAGACTTAAAACCAATCGTTAAAACAATAATCTTTAATTATAGGTTAACTTTGCTTGTTTAAGAGTTGATTCTTGCATATCTATCACCGCATCGTTTATCAAGTGAGTTATCTCGTATCTAATCCCTTTTTATTTTAAATGCTTTGGGATGTTCATGTGTTCATACAAAACTTGAGTCTTAAACTTGTTTATGAACTTTAGTCGCGCAGTATCCCATGTGTTGAGGACGTTTACTTGGCTGTTTATTTGTATGTGTGTATCATTAACCGCTTTGTTCGGCCTATTCCGCAGTTCCGTTGGTACCATTAGTTGAACACGGGAGACCTATCGTTTACGGTTTTCTTTGTTTACACTTGCACAGATGTTTTCTCGTTTTTATGCTCAATTGGGAGCATGGATTGAACTATGATCTATGAACTATCTTAGGCTTGATCACAATCTGATTACACCCTTGTTAAACTCTAGACATACACGTGTTGCGCGCAGATTTACTGTGATTATCTATGATTATCTATTAAACTTGATTTCTCACCAACACGCAAGTGTTTGACGTTTATTTTAACACATGTTCAGGTTTGCAGTAGCTGTTTTGGAGCTTGTGGACACGTAGGACGTTTTTACTTTTGGACCTAGAATTAAAATGTATCAAGACAAGTTAATGTTGTTTGAATGTTATAATTTATAATATATTGATTTATGTTTGATTTATGTTCTTTATTTTCCCCGCTGCGCGTGCGCGATAAAATGTGTATTAATAAATATTGACACCAATAGTGTCGCGAGTAATGAAGCAATATGTGGCGCCCCGATGTATAATCCGCCTTTGGTCGGGGTGTTACAGATTGGTATCAGAGCTCGTTGACTTTAGGATAGGTGGTTAGATGTAACGGCCTAGAATACCTAAGAGTCCCTTCTCGCGCATGAGAGAAATCTCATGTTTGCGCGCTTATTGTTAATTACTCGTTATTTATGAATATGCTCGCACTTGCGCAGTGTATGATTTTATGTTTTATTTCGCGATATTTCGATTTTTGTTGAATTTCGATTTTTATTTTACTTACATATTCGTTTGTTGGGATTTGAAGATCCGAAAAGTCATGGTGATACATGAATAGTTGATTTTCAATTTCCATTTACGATTATGTTCTGAGGTTGGAGACTTGAAAAGTCATGGTGATACATGAATTGTCAACCTCCAATACTCATTTTCTTGTATATTTTATATTGAAGATTGGAAAGTCATGGTGATACATGAATCGTCAATCTCCAATACTCGTTTACTCATCATTTTAAATTGGGAATTCGGAAAGTCATGGTGATACATGAATTGTCGATTTCTGATTCGAATTTGTTACCTTTATTAAGTCTGCATTTTGGGTCATTTATTTTACTTTAACTTTTGATAGCATCTAACTCCGTGAAACCAAGCTTTATAAAGTTATGCTTTGCGATAAAACCAAGATATTAACCAAAATTAAAACTTTTATAGAATGCCTCCGCTATCTCGCCGATTTCAGAGAAGAGAAGCCTCGCGCATGCGTAGACAGCAACGTTCCCAGGAAATGGCCGCCGCAATAGCCCAAGCTTTGAGCCAAAACAATGCTAATACCTCCAGTTATAACATTAAGTCCTTTAATGCGGGTAACCCTCCGAAGTTCACAGGTCTCGAGGGAGCCACCGTGATGCTCCAATGGCTCGAAAAGATTGAAAACACTTTCCTCCATACCCAATGCCCCTCAGAAAGACGAACCCTATATGCTTCCAGTGTCCTGGAATCCAGAGCGCTTACATGGTGGAATGGAGTAGCTCATGCGCGAGGCGCAGAGGCTGCTTCTAGCATGACATGGGAGGAATTCAAGGAAATTTTTACGCGAGAATTCTGCCCTCCCAACGAAGTTAAGCGCCTGGAGGAAGAATTCTGGAACTTGAAGCAATACAGCGGTGAAGCGCGCGAGTACGCGACGCGCTTCCACGAGCTAAGCTTACTGGTCCCTCACCTTGTTACCCCTACCCGCCGAGCCATCGAGAAATTCCTTGGGGGTCTCCCCATGGAAATTCAAGATTCTGTATGGGCCAGAAACCCAGTTACCCTCTCTGACGCCATCGAATTGGCCGCTGTGCTCAGCGACAACCATGTCAGAGCAGGAACCCTGTTCCTGCGGGGAACTGAGAAGACCAAACCCACCAAGACTGTCCCTGAACCAACAGAAACCAAACCAGAACCCTCAAACCATAACCAGAAACGTAGGCGCAGACAAGCCTATGCGCTTACCAACCCGCCCATTGTCCAACAACCCATTTATCAACCTCCAGTTTACGCGCCTAACCCACTGTCAACCTACCCAGCACCTCCTGTAGTCCACAACTATGCCTTAACCAATCCCGCACTCCCTGCCCCGCCAACTAAGAAACCTTACACAGGAAACCAACCCTTCTGCCCAACCTGTAGACTTCATCACCCACCTCAAGTCCCGTGTCGACAATGTAACCGATGTGGCCGCGTAGGTCACTCCGTTGAGTACTGTAGAACCCCTCCCTCCAATCCGATTGCGCCAACACCACCAGCTTACCCGCAGAACCCACAGCCAACTTACCAAAACCCACGACCCAGATCGTGCTTTAACTGCGGTGATCCAAGTCATTTCCGGAACGCGTGCCCAAGGCTACAAGTTCAGATTACTCAAGCGAATCCGGTGAACCAAATTTCGAACCAAGTGACGCGTGGCCGAGCTTTTAACATAACCGCGCACCAAGCGCAAGCAAATAACGACGTAGTTAATGGTACATTTTTGCTTAACGGATTTTATGCATCTATGCTTTTTGATACTGGCGCCGATCGAAGTTTTATCTCTCGCGCCTTCGAGCAGAAGCTTGCGCGACCGCGCGATAACTTAAAAGAAGATTTTTCAGTTGAATTGGCTAATGGCGAAACTGTTTTAATAAACTCGGTAATTAAAGATTGCACGCTTAACCTTAACGAAAACGATTTTCTAATTGACCTCATCCCTATGCCTCTTGGAAGCTTTGATGTTATTATTGGTATGGACTGGCTCTCGAAGAATCGCGCCGAAGTTATTTGCGCCAAGAAATTGATTCGCATACCTCGAGAAAATGGTGATCTTCATATCTACGGCGAAAAACCCTCCAGTGGTCTTAAACTTATGTCTTGCGCCGAAGCCCAAAGACTCATGCGGAAGAAGTGTATTGCATTTCTAGCCCATGTGGTTAAACCCGATGAAGGAAAGAAGCTTCGCGATATCCCTGTTGTGCGTGATTTCCCTGAAGTTTTTCCTGATGATCTTCCTGGTATCCCTCCCGCTCGTGAAGTCGAGTTCCGTATTGATCTTGTCCCTGGTGCTTCCCCCGTGGCTAAATCTCCTTACCGTCTTGCACCCGCTGAGATGCAAGAATTGGCCAGCCAACTTCAAGAGTTGACTGCTAAAGGATTCATTCGCCCTAGCTCTTCGCCCTGGGGTGCTCCGGTGTTGTTCGTTAAAAAGAGAGATGGATCGTTTCGCATGTGTATTGATTACCGCGAGTTGAACAAACTCACCATTAAGAACCGGTATCCCTTACCGCGTATTGACGACCTCTTTGATCAACTCCAAGGTGCCTCCTGTTTCTCGAAGATTGATCTCCGCTCTGGTTATCACCAGTTGCGTATCCGCGATGAAGATGTTCCGAAGACTGCTTTTCGAACTCGTTATGGCCATTTTGAATTCTTGGTCATGTCCTTCGGTCTAACCAACGCACCCGCCGTTTTCATGGATCTAATGAATCGGGTGTGTAGGCCTTTCTTGGATAAATTCGTGATCGTGTTTATCGATGATGTTCTGGTGTATTCTAAGACCAAGGCCGAGCATGAGCAACATCTTCGGTTGGTATTGCAGAAGCTTAGAGCCGAGCAACTCTATGCTAAGCTTTCCAAGTGTGAATTTTGGTCTGATGAAGTACAGTTTCTTGGTCATGTTGTGAACAAGATGGGTATTCATGTCGACCCATCCAAGATTGAAGCAATCAAGAACTGGATTACGCCATCCTCTCCTTCTGAGATCCGTTCCTTTCTGGGCTTAGCTGGTTATTACCGGCGTTTCATTTCGAACTTCTCAAAGATCGCTTTGCCTTTAACAGCTCTGACGCACAAAGGTAAACCGTATATTTGGGGCTCGAAGCAAGAAGAAGCCTTTCTGACGCTCAAGCGTTTGTTGTGTGAAGCTCCTGTTCTTGCGCTACCTGAGGGTAATGATGATTTTGTCGTGTATTGCGATGCATCCAACCAAGGTCTCGGTTGTGTTCTTATGCAACGAGGCAAGGTTATCGCTTACGCATCAAGGCAACTTAAGGTTCATGAAAAGAATTATACAACTCACGATCTCGAACTTGGTGCAGTTGTTTTTGCCTTGAAGATCTGGAGACACTACCTTTATGGTACTAAGTGTATCCTCTACACTGACCATAAAAGCCTTCAGCACATCTTTGATCAGAAGGAACTTAACATGAGGCAACGCCGATGGAACGAACTCATCAGCGATTACGATTGTGAGATCCGGTATCATCCTGGTAAGGCTAATGTGGTAGCCGATGCGCTCAGCCGAAAACCCTGCCAACTTAACTGTATCTTGCCGCGCACCCAGCTTCACTTCGCGCCGATTCAAAGCAACCTTGAATCGCGTATTCGTGACGCGCAGCGCGCATCCATCAGTAATGGTAATCTTCGCGCCGAGTTAGCGTGTGGCGCGGAAGCACTCTTTGTCCCTAATCTGAGTGGAATTCTCTGCTATCTTAATCGCATCTGGATCCCCTTTGATGAGAATCTTCGCGCTGATATCCTGAGTGAAGCGCACAAATCTCGGTATTCTATTCATCCTGGCGCTGATAAGATGTACAAGGATTTGCGCATAACTTATTGGTGGCCCGGTATGAAAAAGGATATTGCTGTGTTCGTAGCTAAATGTCTGACTTGTTCTAAAGTAAAAGCTGAACACCAACGCCCGTCTGGTTTGCTCGAACAACCAGAAATTCCTACGTGGAAATGGGAATGTGTAGCGATGGACTTTATTACCAAGTTACCTTTGACAGCAAGCAAACATGATAGCATTTGGGTAATAGTGGATCGATTGACTAAATCTGCTCACTTTCTGCCCATTCGTGAAAACTACCGTGTTGAGCATCTCGCGCAGCTTTATGTCAAGGAAATCGTCTGCCGCCATGGTACTCCTTTGAGCATCATATCCGATCGCGATGGCCGTTTTATATCTCGCTTTTGGAAATCTCTCCAATCTGCACTAGGAACTCGCTTGGACATGAGTACGGCATATCATCCTCAGACTGACGGTCAGTCTGAGCGAACTATTCAAACTCTTGAGGATATGCTCCGATCTTGTGTTCTTGATTTTGGAGGTAATTGGGATTCACACCTGCCTTTGATCGAGTTTTCTTATAATAACAGCTATCATTCCAGTATTGGTATGGCCCCATTTGAAGCACTTTACGGTCGTAAATGCCGCTCCCCGATTTGTTGGAGCGAAGTGGGTGAAACTCAAATCACAGGACCCGAACTTGTTCAAGAGACAACCGATAAAATCGCCAAGATCCGTGATCATCTGCTGACTGCCAGAAGCCGACAGAAGAGTTACGCAGATCGTAGGCGGAAGCCTCTCGAGTTTCAAGTTGGTGATCTTGTTCTCCTCAAAGTGTCGCCTTGGAAAGGTGTTGTCCGCTTTGGGAAGAAGGGTAAGCTTGCTCCTCGTTATGTTGGTCCATTCAAGATTCTCGCGCGTGTGGGAAAAGTTGCCTACAGACTTGACCTGCCGCCCGCGCTCAGTAATGTGCATCCAACGTTCCATGTTTCCAATCTCAAGAAGTGTTTAGCTGACGAGAACCTTCACATTCCACTTGATGAAGTTCAAGTTGATGAATCTATGCATTTCGTTGAGAAGCCTGTTGAGATTATGGATCGCTAGGTAAAGCAAACCAAGCGCAGTCGTATCCCTATCGTGAAAGTTCGCTGGGAGTCCAAGCGCGGAGCCGAGTTTACATGGGAAAGGGAAGATCAAATGAAGATCAAGTACCCGCACCTGTTCTCTGCGCAACCTACTTCGAGATAAATTTCGGGACGAAATTTCTTAAAGTAGGGGAGACTGTGACATCTGCCCTGATCCGACCCGACCCAGGTACCCGTTTCTCTGACCCGATCTCTCTTTTATTATCTAATATTTATACTTATATTTTACTTTTAATAATAATATATATTTTCCTTCCCGCCTCTTTCTCTCTCTTTCTTTCCGCCGTCCCGTCCCTCTTCCTTCTCTCTTTCCGCCTTGTTTCCCTCCTTGCTTGTCCTTTGGTTCTTCCCGCCTAAGGATGTCTGCAGCTCCACGCGCCAGACTCCTTACATGGAAGCCTGCGTAAAGACATCTTGTTCCTGCGATGCGTGAAGAGAACTCTTCTCGCAGCGCGCTAAGAATGCATGTTCTTCCCGCAATGCGCTAAGAATGTATGTTCTTCCCGCGATGCGCTTAGAATTCTTGTTCTTCACGCAGCACGCTAAGGATGTGATTCTTCCCGCAGTGCGCTAAGGGTTGTTGTGCCAGCCTTCGCGCTCGCGCACTCAGCCTTCCCGCGCTTAACCCTTGTATCTTCTGTTTATTCCAGCCTGTATGCTTTGTGTTGTCTTATCTTCTGTGCTGTTGACCTAACCTATCTAATGTCTGAATAGTTACTTTCGGCGCAGCATGCGTACCAACCCCCATTGGTTGGTAGAAAAAGTGACTGACATTATCTTTTGAAATCTGCTTTTGCCATGCTTGACCAGTACCTTTATCTGACCTGCCCATGCCTTTTTACTGTTCGCTGACAGCTTTATCTTGCCCCCTGCAGCTGCCATATCTTTTGCTTTTGATATCTTTTGCTTTTTGAGATCTTTTCCCCTTTTCTAGGGATTATGTCTCCTAGGGTTTCTCTATAAATAATAGTATTATTTTTCCTAACACTACACACACAAAACACTTAATCTCTCCTGTTCTCTTGCCCCTTGCTCTCTCTGCCGTCTTCCTCTCTGCCTCCGTCTTCCTCCTTGTTCTTCCTGCTTTTCCGGTAATATATATTATATATAATAATTTACTTATTAATTATGCTAACTTATAATCAAGACTTAAAACCAATCGTTAAAACAATAATCTTTAATTATAGGTTAACTTTGCTTGTTTAAGAGTTGATTCTTGCATATCTATCACCGCATCGTTTATCAAGTGAGTTATCTCGTATCTAATCCCTTTTTATTTTAAATGCTTTGGGATGTTCATGTGTTCATACAAAACTTGAGTCTTAAACTTGTTTATGAACTTTAGTCGCGCAGTATCCCATGTGTTGAGGACGTTTACTTGGCTGTTTATTTGTATGTGTGTATCATTAACCGCTTTGTTCGGCCTATTCCGCAGTTCCGTTGGTACCATTAGTTGAACACGGGAGACCTATCGTTTACGGTTTTCTTTGTTTACACTTGCACAGATGTTTTCTCGTTTTTATGCTCAATTGGGAGCATGGATTGAACTATGATCTATGAACTATCTTAGGCTTGATCACAATCTGATTACACCCTTGTTAAACTCTAGACATACACGTGTTGCGCGCAGATTTACTGTGATTATCTATGATTATCTATTAAACTTGATTTCTCACCAACACGCAAGTGTTTGACGTTTATTTTAACACATGTTCAGGTTTGCAGTAGCTGTTTTGGAGCTTGTGGACACGTAGGACGTTTTTACTTTTGGACCTAGAATTAAAATGTATCAAGACAAGTTAATGTTGTTTGAATGTTATAATTTATAATATATTGATTTATGTTTGATTTATGTTCTTTATTTTCCCCGCTGCGCGTGCGCGATAAAATGTGTATTAATAAATATTGACACCAATAGTGTCGCGAGTAATGAAGCAATATGTGGCGCCCCGATGTATAATCCGCCTTTGGTCGGGGTGTTACACCACGTGTCTCCTCAAGCGAGCTGCCTCATCCTACTCACCTGCGTGCATACTAAAAGTCAGCTACGCTGAGTGAGTTCTAGTTAATCATACACTATACAATACACATAAACTTATATTCTTTCATTCATACTTTCATACTTTCTTTTGTATTAACTTACTTTCATATCTTACGTTATAAAGAGCATTACGCCCTACATTCCTCGAGTATTATTAGGGCTCGGTACCCTCCTTCCTCGAGTATTATTAGGGCTCGGTACCCTCTTTCCTTGAGTATTATTAGGGCTCGGTATCCTATTTCCTCGAATATTAGTAGGGTTCGGTTCCCTAGTTCTCGAATATTAGTAGGGTTCGATTCCCTCTTCGTTACCATACAACCATACATCATACCTCGAGTATTATTAGGGCCCGGTACCCTCTTCGTAACCATACAACCATCATTTCCTTCTTTTATTAACTTTATCACATTCATACACATAAGCATACATATCATACTTACCTTATACTTAGCGTTACAACCTGACAGTACGTGCAATATCCGAAGATCGTTCACGTACCGTCAAGCCATCATTCATACATATCACATCATTCACATAAGGCATACACTTATCTCTTAGGATAAGCGTATTAACAAACATATCGAGTATGCACACAGCCCCGAAAGCATAACACATAATTGGGGCTAGAAACTCACCTGAACACGGTTACGTTCACCGTTAATCGTAATCCCTTTCTTCAGTTGTGCACGGCTGACTGTATAACAAGTATACGTATCAATTAACTATCACTACTCATATCATCTTTCTAGTTTTAACTACTACCCACAACGAACGGGGTCCGGGGGCAGCACTCCTGGCAGCGGGGTCTAGGGGCGGCAGCCCCTAGCAGGGTCCAAGGGGCAGAGCCCCTAGCTGGGGTCGAGCTGCCAGGTCAAAATGTGTTAACTGTCTTAACACATTTTCCATTAGGTTTTTAATTTATTTTCTAAGCGAACTTAACTTTAGGCGAAGTTAAACCTTAAGCGAACTTAGCTTTAGGCGAAGTTATCAGTTAGGCGAACTTGGCCTTAGGCGAAGTTATCAATTTGGCGAACTTGGCCTTAGGCGAAGTTATCAGTTAGGCGAACTTGGCCTTAGGCGAAGTTATCAGTTAGGCGAACTTGGCCTTAGGCGAAGTTATCAGTTAGGCGAACTTGGCCTGAGGCGAAGTTATCAATTAGGCGAGCTTGGCCTTAGGCGAAGTTACCAGTTAGGCGAACTTGGCCGTAGGCGAAGTTAAGCCTTAAAGGCGAAGTTAAGCTTTGAAGGCGAAGTTAAGCTTTTGTAGGCGAAGTTACCCAGTTCAGCTACGGGTTTAGTTTTTATCAAGCATTTTGGCGATTTTAATACCCTTGTTATGGTTCGACATCACCCACTACGTTCCCTAACCGTTTTCGGTAGTATATATATCCCGTATATACTATAAAGCTTGGACCTTTAAGTAAAAACGTTCAATACTACGTAAACTTTAAAGGTCAATAACATACCTTTAGCGCTCGTTCGATCTTGGTTAGCTTGTTTATGCACCCTAGATCTCGTGTAATAAGATCTAATACCAACTAACGTTTACTCTCTCTCGGGTCTTGCTCGTTTATGGTGTGTGTGTGTGTTTGGAGTGTGTAGAGATTATGATGGAAATGAAATGAGGGTTTAGGGTTTTAGCTTGGTTTAGGGGATATTTATATCCCTTAAAGCCCATGGACCTAAGGCCCATTCTCATTTAACCCATCTCAATTAATCTAAGTCCATGATCCGTTCTTTACTCGATATTAATTAATTAATAACGCGAAATCACTAAACGTAACTTTCTTTATTCAACATTATAAATTTTAGGATGTTACATAAAAACATATATAAAAATTAATAAAAAATGTTAAAAAATAGCAAAATAATTTTTTTTATTTTTCGATGTTTTGTATTAAATATAACATATATTACATGTGCAAAATAAAAAAATAAAAAAAACGATGTTAGATAGGGTTTTCACGGGTTTTCACAACTCAAATGGGTTTTCATTCTATACTTCCCCTATATATATATATGTGTGTGTGTAGATATATATTTAATCCTCTTTCAAAGTTTTATAAAACCTATGTAGCTTGTTCTTGTGGGAAACTTCCCAAGTGAAATGTGTTCGTACAGGTTTGCTGGGTTTGAGTTTGACGGTGCCCAGTCATACGGACAGACATCTTTAATCACTTTAAAGTTTTTTTTCTTTTGGAAAATTACATAAAAAGATGGTGTTATCTCTCTTTTGATTCCTCAGACCACTCTTGTGTTTGGAAACCCTAGATTTGGACAGTGGGTTTTTTTTTGGGATAAATGGATAATTAATCGGATAAATAAAAACTTGACCTCATCTTTTTTGTTCATATTGAGGATAATTATATATATATATATATATATATATATATATATATATATATATTAATTTGTAACTTATCATAGCTTCTAATGTTGTACTGTTAGCTTATTAAGTTGTATCATTTTCATTCATCTTTGCAAGCTGTATTAAGCAGTACAGTTGGCTTCATTGTGTGTAGGGTTTTTTACGTAGTGATATGGTTGATACGTGGCTACTGGCTCTGCCACTTTCTTCTCAATTCACCACGTATCATGCTTTCCATCTCTTTCTCTTAGGCTTTCTATCTCCCTGTTGTTTTCATCTCTTTCTCAAAGCCAACTATCTATAAAACCTTCCTCCATCGGCGATTATATCGGGGGCTTCGGTTTAATAGACAGACGATTCTTAGAGACAAAGAAACGAGGTTGTTGTTGTTGACCTGCTGTAGCCGGCGGCGGACGGCGACAATTCATATAGAGACAGTCTCTCTCTTCAAACCGTCCGCTAGCCACCGTCGGTTTCGAATTTAAGACAGTGTTGATGTTGGTGCCCTAATTGACGGTGGAGGTGGTCTATGGAGGTGGTGGACCTGCGCCTTTTCACTGTGGCTGTGTTGTCTATGTGTTGCTGATTTCATTTTGGAAACACTATGCGGTGGCTATGGTGGTCGAACAAGACACTCCTGTTGACTGTTGTCTCTGTGCCTGTACGTGTACTTTCTACTTTGTATGCATTTGGGTCTTCTTTTGTGTTTGCAAGTGATGTTTATGTTTACAAATGTCACATTAGTGTTTGCATTTTATTTCTTGCTTCTTGAACTTTAGTGCATACCACCTGTTTGATGAACTGCTTGGTTTCGAGCAATTTCTGGTTGTTTTGTTACGCTTTGATTCCGTACTAATCCTCCTTACATAAAGCATATGTCTTTATTACATGCAAAAACACTTGGATTTTATGTTGGCCGCCAGCTGCACGATACAAATAAGGTTGTTGTTGTCTTGCTGTTGACACACACACACACACAACACATACATATATATTAAAAAGAAAAATACTAATTGTTATTGTACCCTCTTAGTTGGGTTCTATTTATTTCGCAGATTCGTACGAATTGGTTCTATTGGTTGAAACAAAGTCGTTTTGATGCTTATGTTGGCGAGGCAATTAAGTTGAGGATATGAAAGGAACATCTTCTATTTATTTCGCAGATTCGTACGAATTGGTTCTATTGGTTGAAACAAAGTCGTTTTGATGCTTATGTTGGCAAGGCAATTAAGTTGAGGATATGAAAGGAACATCTCTTTGGTTGTCGATATGAAAGGAGCACAACGTGAGTACAAATTTGATGACAATCGTTTGAGGTTATGAAGATCTTGAGGCTTTATGTTGCAGCCATAATACATATGTGAGGCTATTGTGATTCCACCTCATGGTTTTCGCGTATTCATGATGACATCGAATTGGTTCTATTGATTGAAATAAAATTGTTCTTGAGGTCGGTTTATGGCTATGATGATGCTTCGCTCTTTTGGCATGGCGACTTATGTTGCAGCCATAATGCGACCTGAGCCTGCTATGATTCCACCTATTGACACTGGTTTGTGGCTATGACGCTTCGGTTGTTGGTGTGGCTACCATGATAACCGCCTGAGCCTTTCTTTCATAGCGGAATGTGTCTCTTTCGTTCATACATTCTTTATGCTTAGTTTATGTAGTTATTTTGATGGTTAAGCCTTCGGTATAGGTGTGATGATGCTCCGCAATTTGGCGTCGCAACTTAAGTTGCAGGCCTAGCGGCATCTGACCTTTAAGAATGCTAATTTACATCTCGGTTTTTTTATACTTGGATTATATATTTTCCTTTCATTTGTATTTTTAGTAGGGTTAACATTTTTAAAGCTTTTGCTACATAATTAGTGTAGGTTTCGTTTTCTGTACTTTTGATTTGGCACAATCTCAATTAGTTGAGCTGGATAGAAACATTGTGCAAAAGCAATGTTGGTTGTGAAACAACGTGATCAAAATTGAATAGATTCTATTGACTCTTTATCACCAATAACTGAGCTTCGGCTATGGTTTCACAACCCCCCGCAACGATGGGGGTTGAAATACTAGTTTCTTTTTCTTTCTGTGTGAAGTGAAATATCGATCTGTTTATTGTACAAGTTTAGTTTTTTTTTTTTGAAAAATATCAGTAATGGTCTAATAAATATTAATGATCTATGTATCTTACTGATTTAAAAAAAACCCAAAAATTAGTGCTCTAAACGGCAAAAAGGATATGAAATTATCTATATATAGTAAACTAGGTTATTGACCCGTGCATTATGACGAGCGACCTGTAGGAAACAACTAAGTGAATTAAAAGATATAAATATACTTGCGGAATTAAGTTAATTCCGTGGAATTAGTTGACTACTGTTGCTCGAGTGTTTGCAGGTTTAAAGAGCTAGAGAATGGCGTTACGAGAACATAGGCGAAAGGGGTGAAGAAAACGAAGCTGGAACTAGAAAATCATGAAGAAAATAGGAAAAACGGAAAACAGCTCCATCGTGGCCCACGGTCCACCTGAAGCAGATTTGGCAGAGTCCACCGTACCGTGGTTATTTATGGTGACCGTGGACCACGGTCCGATCGTAACAGCCATCTCTCTCTTTCTTTATTAGGCCGTTTTGGCCAAACTTTTCATTATCTTTTCATCAAGAAACATTGGGAGACGAATTTGGAGAGTGAAGAACAATATCTTTGGATTGGTAATCATTGTTTGGTGCATTTAATTCGTTTGATGTTGCATACAATTGATATTATGATGATTTCTCAAACCATGAGTGGCTAGTTCCACTTGGTGATCATCTTGGATGTAAGGTTTAATTGATACACTATGTTATGCTTTGATTTCTAGAATAATGACTTTGCAATGTTTGTTTAGTTGTTATGGTGTTTGATTAATTGTTTGTAAATTGTTACTTGTGTTTGATCATGATCTAAACCATACGTTCTTGGTGCCATTGGCAATTGAGATATCATGGGAAGAATTAGGGTTAAATATTAGTCAAATTGATTATCGGGTAACAACCTTGCATTTTATTAATCCAAGTACTTAGTTCCCTTTTATCACAAAAAATAAATTAAATATGAACTATGTCTAGGTGATTCTTTCTAGTAAGCATGAACATTAGTGTTGATTTAAACCTGAAATCTAAGATGATCGCTTTTGTTTAATCAGTTTACAAATCTCAATAATCGTTTTGCAAGTGTCTAATTTTATTTTAGTTAATCTAAAAATCAAACAATCAAATCTGAATTTTCTTTTATACAATTTTAGTTTAATTCTATTTTCTGTTTAAGCTACTTGTTAACACATTTCCCACAAACTCCTCGTGTTCGATACCCATTTACCGCTATCAATTTAGTTGTAATTGGATTATTTTTGAGTGAGTCTTCGACCTCACGTCATATTACATGGGCAGAAATATAAAAAATCGTCAAAGTAACATATATATAATTTAAAACGACAATATTTTTTTTAATACGTATTTTTAAGAGATCAATATAATTTATAATTGTAATTCATATTCAAACGAAAACATAATACTAAAAGGCATGGACTTACAAATAATGACATTACATAGTAGAATGTTTACAAACAAAATTTTAAACTTTAAAACATAAACTTCAAAAGCTACAAATTTTTACTTAAAACAATATTTTTTGTTTTTCTTGCACATTTCTCTTGCTTATATAAAATAAGTATTTATTTTTTGTTTGTCTCTACTTTCCACTCTTGATAAATCTATATAAAATTGACCATGTGTAAAACAACTGTTGCTAGAGACTGGCCTAGACTTTTGTTGATAATCATTGCAAAATCAAACTACAACAGGAAACTGTCTTCTCTAAAACCTAAATAGAAGCTTTTTTATCTGAGTGTGTCAATTGTGTGTGTGTGTGTGTGCTTATATATTTGAACAATTTGTAAATTTTGTATTTGTGTCAAATTATTTTAAATAAATGTTACGTTTGTTCTTAACTCACATATAAATGCATTTTAATAATCACAAAATTAATAATTCATTTTAGTAAGCATAACATCATCTGCCAAAAAAAACTACATAAAAGGGCTCCTGATTTTGTTTCATTCACTTAAACATTTTCAAATTTTCATAAAATAGATTGTTTACTTTGAGTAATTAATTTGTTATGAAAAATAATCCTATATGTTTATTTAATTTTGCGCGATATAACAATATTCATAAATTAGATCATTTTACCTCGAATAATTAGTTTGTTGTAAAAATTAATCCTATATATTTTATTTAATTTAGTGTGTCACAACAATATATGCTAAAATTTCATTTTTTGGAATTATAATTTTTTTAAACTAATTTCTATTTAAACCATCATAAATATATTATGCCAAATAAATATGGCTATTTTATATATTTAATATTAATGTTAGTGTAATTTGGAAGAGATAATGGTTATAGTGGCCCAAACTTTTTTACTAAAAGAAATAGACATATTAGATTTTGACCAATTTAAGAAAATGTAAACAAAATATGATACACAATAAAATTATCATATGTTATTAATAGAACTATGTTTTATATTACAATGCTACTTAAAATTATATATTACATGAAAAAATTAATCAACACATTATAAGTAGTAACATGCATAAAATTGTCACCTCTACGATAAAGGATGACCAACTTGCAGTCCTGTTACCAAATATTATCACTAAAGATTTATGTATATGCACAAAATCCTGTCGCATTTAACCAATCAAAAAAGAATGATGAAACTATAATATTATCATAATGACGTACCGATTCAAAAAATCCCCAAATACAAATAGCTCTCTAAAAGGATTAACTTAAAAGAAATTATCAATAATTCAATTGTAATATGTCTTCTTGTAATTAAATTCTCAATACTTTTGTGAAACGATCTAATCCAAATCAGGATACAGCAACATAGTTGTTTTGGTTAAAAATTGACAATGGTAATTTCGTAACCAAATTAGTAACCTGGACTTGGTGCTTATATGAAATGAACGTAAAAGTGCTTGAACACAAGGATTTGTTGCGAGGAAAAAACCCGTTATCTTTAGGATAACAAGCAAAAAACCCCGGGTGGTGAAAACTATCACTACCAGTTTATTAATAACAAAGGTGATTACAATTGTGGAGCTCAAGCTTGATCGTGATTACAGAGAATGCGAGTACTAGTAAGTTCTCGAGTGCTAGAGTGTGTGTTATGATCTGGTTTTGAGCTCTATTTATACAAAAATAAAAAGCTAACAATATGGCCTATAACTAAGGAAACTGTGAAATTATTCCAATTAGCCGTTAGCCCTTCAATCAGCACGTTTCCTTTCTCGTCACGCTTTATTAACTGAAAGTGCGAGCCTTTAGGAGATCACAATAACAATCTTTGACCTGGTAAACATAGAAAGAAGCAAAAATCATGTTATATATATAATGTAATTAGGATACCGGTTACCTCTGAGGATACCGCATCCCAAATCGGCTCTGAATAATGTTTGCTGAGGGTACTGAAAATTCGTGCCCTAACAATTGTCCCTAAATTTTAACAGCTGTAGATATATGCATTACAACTGTAAAATTTTTAAATTTGAATTTCAAATTTCTGCATGTGCGGCGGATTGCCGTTACACGTGTCACTCATCCGTTCTTTGGGTAAACCCTAGGTCAGCTTTATAATTACCCAGATAAATAATATCTCCATCCATCTTCTTCCATTGTCCAGGTAACTTTCCTCTATTCCCTCTTCTCAAATCATGAGTCCGAAGCTTCGCCCTTCCGATATTGAGGATTTTGTATCACATAATCTCCTTGTTAGTCCAGCAAGTGAAATATGCATTTTCGGTGATGCAAACATCGCCAACTTGAGGTCTCGAGGATGTTTTCCTCCGCGAACAGTTTTTAAGCCTTTTGACGCCGTCCTATCTTCTGACCATGTTTCAAAAACCTGGATCTGTTTTCCTTTTTCGCCATTCAAAATTGGTTTTTCCTATCCATTTCCTGCTTTTACCACTGAGTTCTTTTCAATAACTGGTCTCAGCTATGCCCAAACCATGCCCATGGTTTGGAGGACTTTGCTTGTTTTGGAGAGACTAATCGCCGACCACGCTCTCGACGTTACTCTCTCGGAGCTTGCTTCTGTATACGACCTTTGTAGCCATGGGTGTTCAAGATATCTCCTTAAGATCAAATCTGGTCAATCTCCATTGGTCTTGAAAAACACCCAGAACAAAGATCAGTGGAAGAGACAATTTTTCTTTGCTAGGAGAGATTCTCTTCCACAGCCCAATACTCTTCCTTATCTCTGGGTTTCCAAAAGTAGGATACTGCATCTTGAATATATACTGATATCTTTTGTGACTGATGTATTTTTCTTTATTTTTTCAGCTTTGAAGTTCTTTGAGATCGCTCCTCCCACGGGAGAAACTGAGGACAGGCTTGCATCCTTCTTTCTTATCGACGAGGAGGAAAGGACGTTTCATATTCAGTCAAACTTTCAAGTGCCATCTCCATCCTCGAGTTCCGTTATGTCTGGTAAGAAACATTTGAGATGTTAGTATCAACATTTTAAGGATTAGGGATACTAACCTGTGTATTTGTAAGCAAGTCTGCTTCTACTTCTGCTTTTGCCCTTGAAGATATAGAAAGCATGGTATCCACTCGAAGCACTATCAAGAAAGAACCCATATCCAGCTCTATCCCACGTCCAGAAGGCAGCCGAGCGAAAGGCTCTAAGAAACGGAAGAGCCAGGAGACCAACGAATCCGTTCCCGTGCACGATGTTGATTTCCATGATTCCATGAATAAGACTCAGCAGGTATCTTCTTCATTTGTCATGATTTCTCATATCCTGAGAATATCTTATATTGGGGATTCTTTATCCTTGTAAGACCTTGAGTATCTTTCCTCCCGGTTTACTGCCATGAGCATTGAAATCCATGAATCCTATACTCGTGTCTCTGAACTGATGAAGGTGGGGGTGACAAAGGCCAGTCTTCTTGATAAGAAGACCAAAGAGCTAGATGACCTGAAACTAGAGTTGTCACTGGTCAAGAAGGAGTTGGCTCATCATGAGGTGGAATGATTGATAAAGGTTTATGATGCTATGGAGGGGGCGAAGAAATCTGCTACTGTTTCTGTATTCCAATCTCGGCTTAAGATGGCTAAAGAGGCGAAGGATGCTGGTCTGGACACTCTTTTCTGGGATGTAGCTGGTTGGGAGAAGATACTGGCTAAGCTTGGTGGGGAAAATGTGGAGGAAGCTGGTTCGAGCGGAGTAGAAAAGGTTGTGGAAGAGGCAGTGGATGTGGCGGCCAAGGGAGCGGCGAAGGCGGTTGGTGGCGAGGTGCAATTGGGCAATGATGGCGGTAAAGAAAAAGCCTGAGCCCAGTTTTTATGTTTGTATTTGTGGTTCAATGTTGGGTTGTGATGGTTGATGAACAATTTACTTTTTTCTGTCTTGAACAATTGTATGCTTAGGATACTAGGATACATGGGTGGATGGATCTTGACTTTCCAAGACAAAACCCACGTTATCTTAACTTTTGAACATCTGGCAGTACTTGGGTGGAGGGATCTTGGCTTTTCAAGACGAAGCCAGGGTATTGCCTTTCTAATTCCTGCACTTATGATTAGTAATGGTATAATCTTTTGGCTTTAAGTTTTGTGTTCAGGATGTCTGTTAATTTTACATAATTTATCTGAATAAGTTTTAGTCGAAGTATTACTTATCTTTCATTTTTTGAAACAAGTTATTTTGGCGATAACGTATCCTGAAGACATGGTTCTCAAATACTTTGAGGATCATATCATTTTGAGAATAATACATGATGATTGTAAAATGTTTTAATGATTATAAGTTTTTAGAAAACATAATCAAAAAAGAAAATATTTTTAGGATAATGTATCCTTATGCCTTGTGCGAGTTATCACAATCGACCAAAAGATTACACCTTGAAGTATAAACTAAGTGTAAAGAGTACCTTCGTGGAGATTATTTATAAATCTAATGGGCTTACACACGATGCCCCCAATCATTGATCTTTTTAAGTATCGATCTTTTGGGATTTTGCCAAGTTAAAAACAACTCAGTAGCCTTCTTAGATTTAGCGATCTGTCAAAACAAAGTTAGATAATTCTGGCGATAAAGCTCATTAGCTGGCGATAAAGCCTTTTCACTGGCGACTAGGCCTTTACTTTAGAGACATGAAAATGTCTAGACTTGAGATAAAACTGGGGAAGGTCCCAAGTGCATGGGCATGATTATGCCAAGACTTTAGATAACACGAAAGTGTTATAAACCTTAGATAACATGAAAATGTTATAAACCGTTTGTGTGACACGTCTGCCACTTATCTTAAGGATTCGGTATATAGCCAACAACAGACGGATTGTCAGCTGGTCTGGTCAGCCTGCCTTGAACTATAACCGAATCATCGTGCGCTCCAGGCGTCGTTAGAAAGGTGAAGACCTTTAAGCCATTTGAGATATCCGGGATATCTTATTCGTGCGTCCCTGGCGTTCGTTGGAAAGGTGAAGACCTTTAAACATTGGGGGATATCAGGGATATCATATTCGTTTGGGAGGTGATCAGCCTCTGACTGTTGTCGAGAGAACGTGTCCTTAGGATAACTGCAAAACACTAAGCTCTTGATGAGGGGTGGGTGTTAGCCTGGCTAACACCCCTCCGATGCTTAAGTCAGTAAACTTTGTTTAGGGATAATAAAGTTAAAAAATGTAAGAATAGATAAGGGAACATACCTTCATCTTGAGGATACCGACATACCGGTTAAGTATTCTGACAAAAATATGCCTTGAGGTGGATAGCATTCCATCTGCTGGGTTAGTGGTATTCTGAAATGCTTTTCTTAACACCATGGCTCCTACTTGAAATCTTCTAATTCTGATATTCTTGTTGTAGGACTTGGCTATTCTTTGTTGGTATGCCGCCATCCTAACCTTGGCTAGATCTCTGAGTTCGTCAATGGTATCCAAGTCTTCAGCAAGGCTTTGGTCATTGGACTCAATATCTTGGAGGCTGGTTCTTGCTGTAGGGATAACAGCTTCGGCCCCAAACACCAAGGAGAAAGGTGTTTGTCCCGTTGCATTTTTCGAAGTGGTTCTATCAGCCCAAAGAACAAATGGTAATTCTTCAGCCCATTTTCCTTTCTTGGATCCCAATTTCTTCTTCAGATTGTTGATGATGATCTTGTTATTGGATTCTGCTTGACCATTAGCCTAAGGATGTGCTGGGGTTGAGGTCACCATCTTGATTCCCCAACTTTCACAAAAGTTGGTTGTTCTTCTTCAGATGAATTGTGATCCATTGTCGCAAACGATCTCAGCTGGAAAACCAAACCTTGTCAGGATGTTGTGTTTGATGAATGAGATCACATCCTTTTCTTTAACTTGGAAAAATGCCTCTGCTTCGATCCACTTGGAGAAGTAATCACTCATGGCCAGCATAAAGACCTTTCCACCAGGAGCTTTGGGCAATTTTCCCACAATATCCATTCCCCATTTCATAAATGGCCACGGGGATATGACAGGATATAATGGTTCGGCTGGTTGATGCAATATGTTGCTATGCCTTTGGCAAGCATCACACTTCTTGGAGAAATCCATTGCATCTCTCTTCATTGTTGGCCAAAAGTATCTTGTCCTTAGTATCTTGGATGCTAAGGCTCTGCCCCTAGTATGGTTTCCACAATCACCTTCATGTATATCCTTGAGAACGTCTTGTGCTTCTTGATTTTCCAAGCATCTCAAGTATGGACCTGCAAGTGATTTTCTGTATAACACATTATTTAGGATAATGTATTGGGTTACCTTCATGCGGAAAGCTCTGGGATTTTCCCCTTCTGGGATCTCGTTATCCTGAAGATACCGTATTATGGGATTGGTCCAAGATGCTGGATTATCCTTATAATTTGAAGTCTCTAGGACTTCGAGGTTCTCCTTTGTCGCTGGAGTTAAGATATGAACGATTGGTATCTTGATATCATCTGGTATCTTGAGAGCTGATGCCAAATTTGCTAAGGCATCTGCTTCAGTGTTCTCTTCCCTTGGTACCTGTATTATATCAAATGTTTCGAAACACATAGCTAATTTCTTAACTATTTCTAAATACTTTACTAGGTTTTCTGCATTCACTGCATAAGAGCCATTAAAATGGTTAGCTAATAATAAAGAATCAACATAAACTTGATGATACCTGACCTCCATATCCTTAGCTAATTGTAAACCAGCTATTAAGGCTTCATACTCAGCCTCATTATTAGTAGCCTGAAATTCACAAAATATTGATAGAGGTATAATGTCCCCTTGTGGCGATTTTTGCAGGATACCTAGACCTGTTCCTCTTATGTTGGAGGCACCGTCAGTATGTAGGGTCCAACTTTCCTTGACCTCCAATTGCTGAACTTCTTTTTCAACTTCTTCAATTATATCCTGGCTAAAATCAGCCACAAAGTCGGCAAGTGCTTGAGACTTGATGGCTGTCCTTGGCTCATACAAGATATCATATGCACTAAGTTTTACAGCCCACTTTGCCATCCTACCTGACATCTCTGGTTTTCTCAAAACAGCCTTGATAGGATAGTTAGTCTTTACGTGTATAGCATGAGTTTCAAAGTAATGTCTAAGTTTAGTAGAAGCCATTATAAGTGCTAAAATTAATTTTTCAAGATAAGAATACCTGGATTCAGCATCTAGTAGACTTTTACTTACATAATATATCGGATGTTGTTGACCTTCATGATCCTTAACCAAGACAGCACTGATTGCACTCCCAGAAACGGCTAGGTACAGGGATAATGGCTCACCATCAACCGGCTTCATCAGGAGTGGTGCTGAGGATAAGTATTCCTTCAGGGATACCAATGCCCTTTCTTGCTTCTCTCCCCATTCGAACTTTTGATTCTTCCTCAAGATATCATAGAAGTCTTTACATTTCTCTGAAGATCTTGAGATGAATCTCTTGAGAGCAGCTATTCTTCCGGTCAACCTTTGGACATCTTTGACATTTCTTGGTGATTTGATATCCAGGATAGCTTTGATCTGCTCGGGGCTTGCTTTTATTCCTCTTTTGGTGACCATGTATCCCAGAAATTTTCCTGCTTTGACTCCAAAGTGACACTTGGCTGGATTCAACTTCATGTTGTATTCATCCAGGATATCAATGCTGTTGCCAAGTCTCTCAGATGATCCTCGGCCTTCTTTGACTTCACCACCATGTCATCTATGTAGACTTCCATCGTGTCCCCCAGTTGGTCTTTGAACATCATGTTGACTAGCCTCTGGTATGTTGCACCTGCATTTTTAAGTCCAAAAGGCATTGCAGTATAACAGTATATACCTGTGGGAGTCATGAAGGCTGTATCTTCTTGATCTGATGGTTCCATTTGAATTTGCTGAAATCCTGAGGATGCGTCCATGAAAGTTAGCAGTTCGTGGCCAGCAGTTGCATCCACCATTGAGTCAATGTGTGGGAGTGGAAATGGATCTTTTGGTCAGGCCTTATTTAGGTCCGTGAAGTCCACACACACTCTCCATTTTCCATTTTTCTTCGGGACAACAACTAGATTGGCCAACCATCTAGGATATTGGACTTCTTTTATCATCTTGGTTTTGAGCAGCTTATGCACCTCTTCTTGTATGATAGCATTTCTCTCAGGAGCAAACTTCCGTCGCTTTTGATGTACTGGCCTAAAAGATTTGTCTATACCAAATTTATGAGTGATTATAGATTTAGATATACCTATCATATCTTCATGTTTCCAGGCGAAGGTAAAAGCTCTTTTCTTTTGAAAGGATATTAATTCCATCTCAATATCCTCAGGAATACTTGTTCCTAACAATACTTTGACTTCAATATCCTCAGGATCCAGAGATACTTCCTTTACATCCTGCTCTCTTGCTTGTAGGACCTTCCTTGGTTGTTGCTATAATTGCTATGCTTGAGTAGGCTTTGTAGTCCACTTCATTGATGAAGCATAACATTCCTTGGCATCTTGCTGATCACTTTCAATTTTGATGACTCCCCAGGGACTTAAGAGTTTCACACACTGATGGTAGGTCAAGGGTACTGCCTTCATGCTGTGGATCCAGGGCCTGCCTAAAATCACATTACAACAAGATAAAGAGTCAATAACGCAAAACTTTTGTAGGGAGTTAGTTCCCTCAATATATATTGGAAGTTTGATCTCTCCCAAGGTGTTCTTGGTTTTGCCACTGAATCCGACAATAACTGAGGATTTTGGGATAATCTCTGTTTCTGGGATATCCATTTTCTTCAATGCATCCATCTGGACAATGTTTACAAAGCTTCCTCCATCAATGAGTATCCTGCGCACAAAACAGTTAGCTATACATAAAGTGATTACCAAACCGTCGTGGTTGGGGTCCACAAGGCCACATCTATCCTCTTCATCGAAGGATATGATCCTTTGAGTTGTCAATGTGGAAGTACGGAGAGGTCTTTCTCCGTTGTCCATCTTCGTTTCTCTGGAATGTTTCTTGGCTGCTGAATACGAGGTCCCGCAGATGTCAGAAGTTCCAGAGATAAAGGATACCACCTTAGCTCCGTGTGGTGGATAAGGTGCCCTTTCAGGTATCTTGATAGGATCTTGGCTTTTGTTCTTGTTTTTTCCAAATAGTTCCTTCAGGTGTCCGTTGCTGAGAAGGTATCCTATCTCCTTCCGAAGTGCTATACAATCATCAGTGCGACGGCCAAAGTCTTCATGGAATGCACACAATTTTGACTTGTCTTTGTTTGATCCAGGCTTCTCATTCTTCTTAGGCCATCTGGCCTTGTCACCTAAATCCTGCATGGCACAGATTACACCACCAATATCAAGGTTAAAGAAATATTCGGATATTTTAGGATATTCTTGGTCGTCTTCGTCTTCTTCCACAGCATTGATCTTGGGATTATCCTGCTTGGAATAAGACTTCGGTCTGAAGAACTTTTGTGGAGAGTCGGACTTCCTGTTGGTAGACTCGTATTTCGGGATAACCAAGTTTCCATGAGCCTTCTTGTCATCCTCCAGCCGAATGTATCTTAGTGCCCTGTTTCTGACTTCATCAAGATTCCTGCATGGAGTCATGATGAGGTCGTCATAGATAGGAGAATCCTTCCTAAGTCCCATCTTGAAGGCTTCAACAGCAGCTGCCATGTCGAGGTTGAGGATTTCCAAAGCTTCCCTGTTAAATCTAATTATGTAATCCCTTAGGGATTCATTTTTATGCTGAACAATTCTATATAAATCACCTGTCATTTTCTCAAAAGATCTACTACAAGAAATTGATTATTAAACAAGTTAACTAAATGAGCAAAGGAAGTGATAGTATTAGAAGGAATACTTAATAACCATTTGAGGGTCGGCCCTGTTAGTGTTGAACCAAACCCTTTACATAGACAGGCTTCTTTGATTTCTGCGGGGATAGGGTTGACCTCCATCCTTTCTCTGTATTGAGCTACATGCTCCTCAGGATCCATAGTGCCGTCATAAAGTTTCATGTTGGGTGTTTGGAATTTCCTGGGGATCTCCACCTCCTCAGGATCCATAGTGCCGTCATAAAGTTTCATATTGGGTGTTTGGAATTTCCTGGGGATCTCCACGTCACATATGGTCCAAGTGAACATGGATAGTTTGAGACTGCCTACTGGAACCTCAGCTATGGGACGGATTATCCCTGGGATACTAGATATCATATCCTTCATTTTCTACAACTCCCTGGCTATATCAGGGGATATCCCCTTATCCTGCATAGATCCACGGTTAGTGCACAAATTAGTATTAAGTAAACCGTTATTGAGATCTTGGTTGGGTTTCTGATATCCTGAGCCTTGACGGCTAATTCCTCCACTGATGGTATTCTCAGGATAAGGTGATGCCTGCATAGGGATATCATCTTCAATGTGAACTTCAGAGGATATCAAGGGAGATCCTGATGAGAATATGCCGGCTGGCATGGTTGAGCGAGGCTGCATGTTGATGGCTTCCGGCCTTGTTGGTTTGGGTAACTCCGAGGATACCGAAGGAAAAGCTTCCTAGTATCCTGATTGCTGCTGAGTTGGAATCCTTGTTGACTGAGTCCCAAGGATCCGGGATTCTGAAGAATAGAAGATCCTGGAGAATTAAAGTCAAGGACCCTGGGCATGATTGGAGTGGCCTCTTGCCCTGGTTTCTTTTTGATCCCTTCAATTTCCTTGAATAGCCTTGAGTTGGTCTTCTCTTGCTGCTCCATGTGAGTTTTGACCTGTTTCATCAAAGCAAAAATATTATTGTTAGAAATAACCGGGTCTACCCGTGTACAGGATCCCGCGTATGGTGGAAGTTCTCCTTTGGGTTGAGCGTTCTTCTTTGGCACCGGTGGTGGTCCTGGGTTGACATTTGAAGCAGAAGTGACCGCCGGAGTGAAGACGGAGCTGGTTTTTTGTTGTGAGGCCATAAGGAAGGCATGAAAAATGATTGAGTGTGAAGCAAACAGTTTTGAGGGATTAAAGCACCGATTGCCCCACCGTGGGCGCCAAATTGTTTCGGTCAAAAATTGACAATGGTAATTTCGTAACCAAATTAGTAATCGGGACTTGGTGCTTATATGAAATGAACGTAAAAGTGCTTGAACAAAAGGATTTATTGCGAGGAAAAGACCCGTTATCCTTAGGATAACAAGCAAAAAACGCCAGGTGGTGAAAACTATCACCACCAGTTTATTAATAACAAAGGTGATTACAATTGTGAAGCTCAAGCTTGATCGTGATTACAGAGAATGCGAGTACTAGTAAGTTCTCGAGTGCTAGAGTGTGTGTTATGATCCGGTTTTGAGCTCTATTTATACAAAAATAAAAAGCTAACAACATGGCCTATAATTAAGGAAACTGCGGAATTATTCCAATTAGCCGTTGGCCCTTCAATTAGCACGTTTCCTTTCTCGTCACGCTTTATTAACTGAAAGTGCGAGTCTTTGGGAGATCACAATAACAATCTTTGACCTGGTAAACATAGAAAGAAGCAAAAATCATGTTATATATATAATGTAATTAGGATACCGGTTACCTTTGAGGATACCGCATCCCAAATTGGCTATGAATAATGTTTGATGAGGATACTGAAAATCCGTGCCCTAACAATAGCCAAGCCCATTACTAAATATCTCTGCCACATATGGCGTCTCAAATTTGTAATTTCTAATACGAGCCTTACCTGATAAGAAAGCCCGAATGTAAACAGCATGTGTTACGACTTCTTTACCCTTGGTCTATATTATGTAATTGATACACACCAAAACTGACCCATCATATCCTACTTATTAAATAAAGTTAGCTTTTTTGACTTATTCTGATTTAATAGTTTTTTAAACAACTCGTTTCGACCCGAACTCATTATGATCATTATTACCCATTTTGACCCGAATCTAATTTGGCCTGTTACTCCATCCAACCCGACCCGCTTGTTTAAAAAAACATAAAAATTAAGAATTCATCATTAATGAATTTGCCTTTTAAGTTTATACTACAATCTAAAACAACCGGTTTTGACCCAAACTCGTTATCTTGGGAATTTCCGTCCATAGGGATTCTTAATTTGCCATTTACTGTATATTCTTTTCCTTCTGATCTCCAAATTTTAAATTTCATTTTGCAACATAGGTGCACGTGTTTAATGCATGATCATTTACTAACAAAAGGAGCAAGAATAGAACATTTTATGGGAGCATAAGCGGCTCACCAGTGGAAAATAGTAAGTTATCAACTTCTACATCTAAAGCTTCATTTGGGAAGAAAAATTAGCAAATGATAAGAAAATTAGTTCAATTTTAATTTAAAATTCATTTGCAAATGCAATTAATTCAATACGTGCAGATAGAAATTACAAAAAGGTTAATAACAGAAAAGGTCAAACTTTAGGCAAAATTAATGCAAAAGTATATAGAGAGGTCAGATTATGATTACCTCCAGATAAGAAACAATAACTTCTGCTTATATTAGTCCAACCAGTGATTCCAATTTGTCGATTATAAACTCTTCATAAACACCAAGAACTTGATAGCATTGTAGATACGAAGCATGTTAAATTGAGGGAAAGATCCATATTCAAATAAGATAATTTGAAAATGGTGTGATTCGCAAACAGTGAGTTGGAGAGAAAGGAATGAAAATTAGGGTTATGAAATATATACGGGTCCATAATTGATTGTCTATGAGAAAACACATTCAATTAAATGATTATTACGATTTTAATATTGAATTATTTTATTAGTAACAAATTCTATTAGAGTTTATTATTTTTGGAATATAGTAAAATCAACCGATAGAATGAGCCAAAAAGAATGTCTTTAATAGTATTGATTATATAGATTAAATGATTATTATGATGTTAATTTTGAATTATTTTATTAGTAGCAAATTCTATGAGGGCTTATTATTTTTGAAATATAGTAAAATCAACCAATAAAAATGAGTCAAAATGAATTTCTTTAATGATATATATAGATACATATGGATGTGACTTGTCGGTGCCACAAGATACATTTTTGATTATTTTATTGTTTTTTTTAAATATGTGTATTTTTTTTTTGTTTTTTTTTAAATTATGCTTATACCCCGTCCTCAACGAACGTAACAGATACTAACCATATTTGCGTCTACTTGTTGTCTAATGCTTGGGTTTTACCAACACCCATGTGTCAAAGCTCAAGTTTTACCAACGCTCGGGCTTCAATGACAACACTCAGATTAACACTCGGGTTTTACTTACGTCTTACCGACCGAATAAATGTTGCTTTATATGCGTATGTTTTTTCGTTTGTTTGTTTTTTTAAATTATGCTTATACCCTGTCCCAAACGAACGTAACAGATACTAACCATATTTGCGTCTGCTTGTCGTCTAACACTCGAATTTTACCAACGCCCATGTGTCAAAGCTTGAGTTTTACCAATGCTCGGGCTTCACCGACAACACTCAGAATAACACTCGGGTTTTACCAACGTCTTACCGACTGAATAAACGCTGCTTTATATATTTTAATTTCTTCTATATGGTAATAGTCATTTTATATGTTAGTTTGACAAACTTCTCTTTTGTTTTTAGTTATGGTACCGTAAAATGTAACCGATACCGACTAAATACAAGTCAATTCACTGTCGCAACGCTCAGGTTTTACCAACTGAAGAAAAAACGTTGTTTTAAATTTATTAAATTTTTATATAATAAGCTATATGAGTGCAGCTACATTTTTATTGGTTTTTTTAAATATATTAATTTGAAGAATCTGTGTTTTTGTTTAGTTCTGTTAGCGTAACAAACGTAGCTGGTACCGACAGAGTTCCTATTAGCTTGCCGCTACAAAGCTCGGGTTTTACCGACAGAATTTGGCGCAACATGCACGAGAAATCACTAGTTATATGTAAGAATGAGATGGATCCAATTCATTTACAAATTTAAAATATATATATTCGCTAATTATTTAGTCGCCATGACTAAAGAAGTTGCATGCCTCATAATCAACGCCTACGAGTAATGCATAAATTATTTAGTCGCAACGAGTAGAACACGACACGAGTAGTTTTCTAAACTAACCATGACGAGTTGTTTTGTTTACCAACTACATCGAACCAGTTAGTTTGTAAACTAACTGGACCGGTTAGATTGAAAGCTCAATTAGTTATTACGAGTGGATCGTGGTCAACGACTAGTTCTTCCGGTATACATTTCCAATACAAGTTGTTTATTACCAGTTAACTCGCCGCATTTCGTTTGACTTTACAATCTACTTGTAGCTTCTCGTTTTAGCGGTAATCTGATTTATCTAAAAATACTTAAAAATATTAGTGTAATCCCTTTAATTTTTTTAAAAAATTATTATGTCATGTTCTTATTTTATATGATTCTCTATTTTTATGTCATTTTCATAAAAAGTATTATGTCATGTACCCTATTTTTTGTGATCCCTAATTTTTATATCATCTTTTATAAAAATTATTTAGTCATGTCCCCTAACTTTTGTGATCCCTTATTTTTATGCTACTGTTTATAAAAGTTATTATGTCATGTCCCTTATTTTTTGTGATCCTTATTTTTATGTCATATTATATAAAATTTGTTTATGACATAAAAATAAGGTTCGCAAAATATATGGGACATGACATAATAATTTTTATAATCAATGACATAAAAATAAGGGATCACAAAAAGTAGGGGACACGACATAATAATTTCTATAAAATATGATATAAAAATTATAGATCACGAAAATTAGGGTGCATAACATAATAATTTAAACAATAAGTAAGTAGTTAGACCGTTGCCAAGCGAATCGGGCGTTAGTCAATAATATGAGCACCCAATATACGAAAATACGTTGGGCCCCTCCGAAATATATGAATGAATGAATATTAGAACAAGTAAGCATGTAACAAGTATATTCGATTAATCACACGCAATTACACATTTACTATCTTTGACATATATATACATATATATATATGAAATACGGTAGTACACGTATGTCCCCAAAACGTTTAGAAAATTTAGTAAAATAGGGGAATGATAAAACTCACCTTAGATTAAAGGCAAGTGAATACAAATATGAATAAACGAGTTAAAGATTAAGCGAGTCGTCCACTACGCGTCAAACGATATAAAAAATCAGAACCTGAGATTTTGATATATGATAATATAAGTAAAAACGAACTCATTGCCGCTGGAATCAATCCAAACGGATATTTAGAACTCCGGTTATGTTAGCTTTAAGATTTAAACGAGTCGGCACTGACCAGAATCCGAACAGCGATTCGGAAGTCGGTTTTTGGTCAGTAGCCTTAAAATTTCGTTACGAGAATAAAAGTCTTCTAGACTCAACGTTGAATCCGAGCAAAAGTATGAGAAAACATCAAGTCAAACTTGTTAACTGTTTTGCCCTTTAACGAGTTTTAATGAAATTGACCTGTCAACACCCTTTAATCTCATAATCTATTGCAGGTTATTGACTAGGCAATATGTATGAACTATTTCTTAGTTTACAACTTACCCGGAAAGTGAAAGGAGAAATCAAGAAGTGGAGTCAAAGATCAACGTATAAGCAAAGTCAACCTTCAAGCTTGTATCTTCAATCAAATAAGGCAAAATAGCAAAACTAGTCCTTTATGTTTGAACGTTTTTTCAATGGACGTCCTTTTGCAAAAGAAATTGCATAAAACATAATTTATGTTTCAAATCCTTTGCACGTTACGTCCTTTGGCACTAACACAGCTAAATTTTTTCGTTAAATCCGATCACGTGCCTTGCACATGAGGGTAGGTTTGCAATTTTATAAATAAGTTAATAATAAAAACTAAAAAATTAAAAACATATAAAACACTCACCCTCTCTCTCTCTCTCTCCCCCTCCCTCTCTCAACCTCCATCTCCATCTCCATCTCCAACCAAATAACCATCACCACAACCTGTCGTGACCACCCACCCCAAACCCCCTCTCCTCACCGACACCTTCTTCATAATCACCACTACGGCTGTCACCCCAAACCCCCTCTCCTCCATCTCCAACCAAATAACCACCACCACCACCTGCCATGCCACCCACCCCAAACCCCCTCTCCTCACCAACACCGTCGTCACCACCACCACTATAGCTGTCACCGTCGAAACCGTTGAATGTGTAAAATTGGGATGATATGTGAGGATTAGGGTTTATAATTTGGGGTTATGGTTAGGGTTTGTGTCGTCGGAGGATGTGGGGTTGCCGGAAACTTTGTCGTAGTCAAATTCAGGTAGGCATAAGTCCAACGGTGGTGGCAATGGCGGCGATGGTGAGTGAGGTTTTTTGACAATTTCCGAAGGATTTGGGTTAACAAAAATGGAAGCCCCAAATTTGTGTTTTCAAATGGCTATCGTGGTTCAAAACAGGTGATGGCGGCAACAGTTTTTTTGGCCGAAATCCATAGTGTGTACAAAGAGGAAAGAAAGAGAGAGAGTGTTTCGGGAAAGGGGATGGCAGTGCTTTGTTACCGAAAAAAAACCGAGGAGTTCATTGGTTGGACAGTGGTGGTGGCGGTGGTCTACAGTAAGTGGTGGTAGAAAGATGGATTGAAAAAGGAAAAGAAGGGGGAGAGTTAATGTAACACCCTCAAAGTTTAGGTCCAAATTTGACAAATTTATAAGTTAAAGGATCAAAAATACTTATGAGATAAGTAAGGGAAAAATATGATAAAGAAAAGAAACCATTTTATGTTAAGGAAATTCCATCCCACATGGAAAGTGGGAAAGAAATTGAAGCACTTTATAAGGAAGAAATTTCCATGGTAATGTTCTTAGTGGCTAACCACTATCACTAGTCCTAGCGAAGGGTGTGGAGCACCCGACGCACACGCGCACGAACACAGACTCGGACTCGGGCGATGGGCGTAATGTGGCATTTTGATGGCGCACTTTGCACTTCGCACGCCCGCATCGCCATGAGCCGCATAAGGGCCACTTTAGTATTTTTGAACTGTGGAAGAAAGATCGAGATATGACAAGCTACCAAAGACCAGGGACTGAAAATGAAAATTCAGCACCTTCGCGCGACGCGAAGAAAGAAGTAAGGAAACTTCGCGCGACGCGAAGTTGCTGTGATGTAATTGTATCCGGTGCTTACACGTGTCACCACATGTTGACACGTGGCAGGTCTAGTGGGTTGACTCAGCAGACCTATTGGTCAACTTCGCGGGACGCAAAGTATGCTTCGCGGGACGCAAAGGAATATAATAATAATTACGGCTATGTCTGTCCTTCGCGCGACGCGAAGATGCACTGCCTATAAATAAGCAGCCATGGGAATGAAATCTCCATCACATCACACACACTTTACCTCGATTTTCGTGCCAAAATCCTAGCAATTCTGACACGTTCGTTGTTTAGAAGTATGTGCAAGTAGGAGTACTGCCCACGTGAAGTTTTAGCGTTCGTACATACAAGCCATACAAGGTAGGGGTTCTGTCCTATTATTTTATTATATATGGCTTGGACCCTAGTCGGGAGTATAGTCTATACCTTGATCATATAAATAATGAAATATAGTTCTTATAAGATAAGATTATAGATGCAATATTATTCTTTATTTTATATAAAGATGTTTCTTATCAAAGAAGAAATTTGTTATAAATGTTTCTTCATGAAGAAGAAACGTTGCATATGTTTTATAAAAGAAATGAGTATCAAGGTAAAGGTTATGCAAATAGACTAAAGGTCTAAAGCTAGATTATAGATCTAGTTATTTATGAAATATTATTCTCGTACAATAGGTCTGAGATAAAGGTTGAGCATTTATCAGTGAGATACATTGATTATATCAAAATGTGAATACGTCCAACCTTTTTATAGTGTGAATTGTTTTATGACGTGAATACGTCTATGTACTGTCTTTTTGAAAAGATATTTACTCTTTAAACTATAGACTTTTATTCATATGTAAAAGAGTTATGAAAGTATTTGCATGAGGGTTGGTTCAAATCCTTTAAAACGTTTTGATACAAGGTAGTACTAAAACACTCAGGCTAAAATACACATGTGTCTGGATCCTTACACATATGTACTGTTGTGGGCACACTACAGACATACTAACCATGAGGCAAGTGACTGTCTCTAGGGCGAGTGAAGTCCGATTATGTGGTTTGTGTGTATGTTTAGTTCCGATGAGATGGGATTGAGACCCAATGAGTCGTTGAATGCTATTGGTGTTGTGTCATTACGAATTGTGAAAACCTTTTATCGAGTCTGCGTGTTCACCAGCATATAGCTGACGTATTTTCAAACTGTTTTCAGGTAACCAGGAGTAATATATAGTGGTGAATATGCCAGTGGAGATAGAAGATCACTAGGCATAGTATGCAGTTGGTGGCTTAGCTAATTTTGTAATGATGCATATGTAAAACTTGTTTTTAAACAAGTAATTTTGTAAAACACCAGGGTACTTAATTCCCTATGTTATAAAAGTAAATATTTTAAATTAACATTTTCCGCTGCACACTTTGATAAATTGACACAAATGATACCAACTGTGAGTCACACACCTAGGCCCGAAGGCGGGGTGATACAGTTAATTGTGTAAATATCTTTATGTTTTATTTTTAATAATTATTAAATATATATAAATTTATGAAACTACCCTCATGTGCGATGCACATGACCTAATTTAACGAAAAAATTTAACTGGGTTAGTGCGAAAGGACGTAGTGTGATAGAGTTTTTTAGCATAAAGGATGTTTTCTGTCATTTCTTTCGTCAAAGGACGTCCAATGAAAAAACTTGCAAACATAAAGGACTAGTTTTGTTCTCTTGCCATCAAATAAACAAAAACCGAAGAGTTCTATGAGGGACAGATGAAAGTGAAGGCTGGAGGAGGCTCCTTAGGGTTAGAGTAAAGTTTGTGGCAGGTAAATATGAGTTGTTTATATAGGGATTACAAGCACGAACCAATTATGCTCATTATGAATAAGAATTTAATGAGAAAATCGATGAAATAAACTAGAGTTTTCATGCTTGATCAGTAAGTTAAGAATATGGACTTGTATTTTAGTTAAAATCCTTTTCTTGGACCTTAATTTACTCAACTTATGCCTAAAATAGTCGATTTATATGCCAAAAACGAGTTAGGAAAGGAAATCGAGTGAAGAATCTGTGCAGCAACACCACCACGCCATGCGGCCAACCAGGGAGGCTCTCGTCGTGCGGCGCCCTGGTCACCATAGGGTAGGATTTTCAGTTTTGACGATTTTGGTCCTTGTGGTTTGTTAAATGGTCAATTATTGAATCTTTTATGCATAAAATAAGAAATAAACAGCATGTAAAGTATGAAGGGTTTAAAGTGAACATTAGAAACTTAAATACTTATAAATATTTGATTTCTTTTATAAATAATAAATATCTAAAACATTATCGGGTCGGGTTAAGCGTAGATGAATACGAGTTCGAAAAATCCGAGATGTTACAGGTCGCGACTAAACAATTTTTGCATTACTCGTGGGCGTTGATTACGAGGCATGCAACTTCTTTATTTGTGGCGACTAAATGATTAGTAAACGTGTTTGTCACGGTTAGCTTACGGCCACGTGGCATGTTTTAACTGGCTCTGCAAACTACTCGTGTGTTAACATAATCTATTTGTCACAACTAGTTTATGATACATATTTTTGAAATTTTGAAATGATTCCTAAAACTTGAAATTTGTTTTCATAAATACTTATTTTGGGAATTTCCCTGCAATTAATCATACATGGTGAAAGAATAATTGTTGAAATTTAGCCAAGTGTATTTATGATCATCATTACAAGTTCAAACAAAACATAAACGAATTGAGGACTTCACTCAAATTTCATGCTTCATATATAACAATTAAGGGTGGCAAAACAAACCTATTTGGGTTGTTTTGGGTCAATTTGGATAACTTTTAAAATTGAGATGGGTAAGGACGGATCAAAAATTTTTTGCAAGAAGGTCAAGATGGGTTGGGAAAATGCTAGTGACATTTGGTTATAGGTTAGAATGGGTTTGTTTATGGGTTAGAATGGACTAAAACAAGTTTTATCCAATTTTATTTCAAACAAAACCCACGGAACCGAATAGAAACCGAAATCGTTGAAACCGAACATATACCGAAAACGACCGAAATGAAAAAAATCAAAACCGAAGTGGAAAAAAAACCTGAAAAACTGAATCTGAACCGAGACAAAACCGAGTTTTTTTTTATTTTTTTTAATGAACGAGGAAGACGGGGTAAACATTTTAGTTAATTTACTTTTTGCGTTTTCAATTTATATTTTGAGTTATTATCTTTTTATTAATTTTTTTGAATATTTTTAAGGGGTTTTTGAACCCTTTGTATTTTAACCTTTACTTAGTTCAAGATATGGGTTAATTTTACCCATCTTGACCCATATCCATCCTAAACCGAATGAAACCGAGAAATCAAAACTGAACAAAAACCGAAAACATTGAAACCGAATAGATACCAAAACGAAAAAAAGCAAAAACGAACCGAAAAAAACCGAGCCTGAACCGAGACAAAACAGAGGTTTTTTTTTTTTAATGAATCGAGGACAACAGCGCTGACATTTTAGTTATTTTACATTTTGCGTTTTTGATTTATATTTTGAGTTATTAATTTTTTATTAAATTTTTTAGATATTTTTTTAAGGGGTTTTTGAAACCCTTTGCATTTTAACCTTTATTTGGGTCTAAGATGGATTAACTTTACCCATCTTGACCCATACTCATCCTAACCCTCTATTTTAAAAATCCACCCTGACCCAAACTCATCCTAACCCATCACCCAAATCCAACTCAACCCACTCATATTGCCACCTCTAATAACCAGGGACGGACCTAGCCCTTCATGAGGGGTAGCCTCCGCTACCCCTCAACTTTTCGTCGATAGTGTAAAAAATTACTGTTTTAGACAGGTTTTTATATTTCGTTATCCCTGAAAAAATATGATGTTACCCCTATTTGTTTAAAGCTCAACCAATTTAAAAGTTCAACCAAAGAAAAGCCCAACCAAAGTTTAAAGCCCAAACCAATTAAAACTCATTAACCATTTTCAAAAATAATACTCGTTGTTTGGAAATTGGAAACTAGCCAGACATCAAACAACGTTGCACCAAACACCGTCACTCGACACCATTTTGAGGTTGAAGTTTTTAATATGGTTTTGGATATGCAAATTCAAGAACATGAAAATAGATTCAGTGAGGTCTCAGCTAGTTTGTTAGAAAATATGTCTGGTTTAAATCATTGCAATTCATTTTCTAAGTTTGATATATTTAAGATTAGTGTTATTTTATGAGATGCGTCCAAATGATTTTAGTAATGAAGAAAGGTAGTGTATTTCAAGTGATGATCTTAAGACCTTTTATCACACTTTAAAGGAAGATTATAAATTTGCAAAAATGGGTGTAATGTGTGACCTTGCTCGTATAACGGTGAAAACGGGAAAGCACACCACTTTTCTTTTGGTTTATCGAATATTGAAGCTAGCGTTGGTTTTACCGGTTGCAACCGCAACCGTTGAAAGATGTTTTTCTAATATGAAACTTATCAAGACGGATTTGTGCAACCGAACGGGTGATGAGTATTTAAACAATGCTTTAATTTATGCGGCCGAAAGAGAAACGCTTGATAAAGTAAAAGAAGAGGATGTAATGTCTTGATTTCAAGCTTTCAAAAACCAAATAGGAGAAATTTGCTCCCTGTGTGTTTAAATGTATTTATTATTGTGTTTCCCTATACATCAAGGGCGGGATGGTCGGCCGATCCGGCCCGACACCCCAATAGGCCTAAATTTTTATATTTTTAATTATATATATATATATATATATATATATATATATATTAAAAAATATGTATTTTAATGTTTAAATCCAATTACTCAACTAATTTAAGGGCCAATTTTTTTCGGCTTCGGCCTAAAAAATTTTCGCTATTCTCGGAGACGGCCCTGATTTACATTGTGTGAAATACGGTACAAAAAAAAATTTTGAACTTTACCCCTGAAATTGATGTCTAGATCCGCCACTGCTAATAACAATATTAATAGATAATAAAACATCATGATAATCTTAAACATAATGATCATAAATATTCAATAAATTCACTGTCTTTAATAATAGCTGAAGGTTCGAATTACATCGAACATTTTAAAAATCAGTCGGGTTTGAAAATTAATGAATGTTACACGTAAAATGCGCCCATGAGCGTATTATGCCGATTCGAGAGTTTATGACAGAGTGTATTATATTCTCCACCTTAATATGCCAAACTAAAACTCGGCGGCATATGATACATTTATCGATTGAGTAAAATTTTGGCATTTGTGATGCGTTAAATCATTTTGGTATCTCATCATATATACTTGTTACTGGAATACTATACTAATTATTTACGCTGTATATGCCTTAGGTAGAGCTTCCTATTAGGATGGTGGAAGGTAATCACGTACTTGGGAGTAAACATGAACACAACAAATGTATCAATGAATGATTGGTCAATTGATGGTTTTAAAACTAAATTCTTATGCTTGTAGGTACTTTATGTTATGCTATTACTTAGATGTTGAAACCAAGTATGCATAAGAAATGTTTATAACAGTTACTTGGTAATGAGTTTGAGAGTAAAAAGTTACTTGGTAATGGGCTTAATTTTTTCAAAGTGAGTTATAATGGGTAAAGGATCAATTAGTTTATGATGGGTTCCTATTTGTTAATTTATTTATAAGTTATAGGTCTATGCTTGTTGATACTTAGTTTATTTGCTTTTCTGCTAAATTTTCTAAAGTTAAAAAAAGTTGTCATTATTATTATTATTATTATTATTATTATTATTATTATTATTATTTTATGTGACCACAAAATTTTTCATGGAGTCTGTATAAAAAGTTTTTGGTGTCACTCTTGTTTCGGTTATGTGTCGGGTGAAATCCAAACCTGCATGCTAGGACCGTCCATGAAAAATAAATAAACGTCCAGTGTTACGTAGGTATAAGGATTTCATTTTTTCTTCTGTCTGTGAATAATTTGTGAAACATGTAGATCAATTTTGACTAAGCGATTCATGAATTATCGAATTGCTTATTATAGAATCCCTTTTTATTTAATTTTCACCTGTTTTAACAATAATAGCCTGGTCTATGACATGATTAACAACATTTTAAATGTGTCGGATTTATTTACTTATTTCTTAAGGACATTTAAACATTCATTTTCAAAATTATAGTGGAAAAGGGAATAATCAAAAATACTAATGTATGTAATGGGCTTTAGCAGCCAGATTAATCAAAAATGTTTAAATTAAATAAAATAAAAAGGGTGTGATGTGCGATTTCTTTTATTAACTTGCACAACTAAATAAAGTATGGTTTAGACTTTTGAGGATAATGTGTTAGTCACCATAGACATAAGTCATTATTTTTATGGGAAAATCTCAAAATATCATTCTTAGCATTTTTATGAAGAAATTGTTTATGACCAACCAAAATTCCCAGAATATTCATGAAAAATATCATCACCATCACCACATGTCCATTTAAACGACGGATCTGACGGTGTATCTAAAGAAAAGGAAGGTGGTGACGCCATTGCCTGCAAGTTGTCCCTGTTGGAATCAATGGCATGAAAGCATGTCTTCGCCGTAGACTAATATATCGTGAAATGCTTTAGAATCAAACCCATTTGTAAAGAATTTATAAAAAAAACAAATTTAATGGAACACATTTTCGAGAATGGTTCAAAATAAAAATTAAAAAGATAACGACTTTATGAATGATATGACAACTTTTTAAAAGAGAGTACGACGCTATAAAAATATGAACTTTATAAAATGCAGACGACTTTTTAAAAGAGGGGATGACTTTATAAAAATAATAACGTGAGGAATGACAGTATTTATTATGGGCATTCTGAGAATTTTAGTTGGTTATGAGTAATTCATTGACAAAAATGGTAACAATGAACATTTTGAAGATGTTCTCTATTTTTATTCGATGTTCAATATTTGAAAATTTATAATAAGACAAACAATACGAATATTTAGACCTCGGGACATCAAAAACATGATTATTTTCATATTCTTTTTAGAACAAAATTAATCGAATTTGTTAAGGTAACTATAATAAGGAAAATCCCCAAAATAATCACTTTGATCAAGTAGTTTTCAATAATATCCATCACTTTCATAAAATCCTCAAAATAGCCACCTAAAACGTCGGCGACGACGTTTCTTCCTTAGCTACCGACGTTTTACGTCTGCCATCCGACAAATCTGGGTTAATGGAACCAACAAATCTTGGTCCAACGGAAGGGGAGCTAGATTAATGGAACCAATGGATTTAACCATAATTTACAATCACGCCCTTGTTTCAAATCTGGGTTATAACTTGGCATGATGAACCATTTCATTTCTAAGGACCCAAGATTTGATTTGGGTCATGAACATATTTGAACACTTTCTTGAGGTTGTTGATTCCGACTCGTTCATATTCTTCGGCGAGTCATCTGCAGAATCCGACGAACTCGTCCTCGTTTTGATGTGCGTTTTATAAGGAAATCAAGAGGGGGGAGAAAACAGAGATCGAGACCAGTTGTTGCATATGGTGGTTGGTTAAAATGGGACGGAAGAGCTAAACAGTCAGAGCAGATGAAAGTAGACTCTTGCACCGTCGGTCCAACTGTTTAACCTTATGTTGGTTCCATTTACATTTCCATCGGATCTAGCTTGTATTCCGTCATGATACGATGACACATGGCAAAATCTTAGTGGTCCACAGAGTTTCGAATGGGTTGGGTCTCTATGACTATTCAAGTCATTTTCACTTGTAAGTTATAAATAAATAAGCAAGTAACCATTCCTCTGCATTCTACTAGTCTTCAACTCTTGAAGCATGCAACCTCAAACAGCAGCGATTTCTCATCTCGAATCAATAATATCCTTCATCAAATCCACCACCCAAACAACCCAACTCCTTCAAATCCATGCACACCTCCTTCGCACATCACTAATTCAACACCCAACATACTCCGTCCCATTTCTCAACCGCATGACTAGAGCTTATGCAATCAACAATCATCCGGAAAGAGGCTTTTTAATCTACAGGGATATGATGCGGCAAATGGATATACGCCCAAATCCTCAATCTTGTTCCTTTGTTATCAAATCTTGTATGAGAAATTGTTCACTTTATGGCGGGTTACAGATTCACGGGAGGGTTTTGAGAGATGGGTTTTGTTCGGATACTCGTTTGATGACGACTTTGATGGAGTTTTATTCGGGCGGTGGGAAGGGTGAAGATGCATGCCAGGTGTTTGATGAAATGCCTGAGAGAGATACGGTTGCGTGGAATGTGTTGGTTTCGTGTTATATAAGGAATGGTAGGACGCGGGATGCGTTGGAGGTGTTTGATAAGATGCGGAGTGGGGAGTGTGGGTGTGAGCCGGATGATGTCACGTGTTTGATGGTTTTGCAGGCGTGTGCGAACTTGTGTGCGTTTGAGTTTGGTGAACGAGTTCATCGGTATGTTAAGGATTGTGGTTATGATCGTGCTCTTAATATTTGCAATTCGCTTGTGGCGATGTATTCGAAGTGTGGACAGTTGGACAAAGCGTATCAAGTGTTCCGAGAGATTCCTAATAGGGATGTTGTTTCTTGGACTTCAATGATCTCGGGTTTTGCGAGTAATGGTCGAGGAAGAGAAGCAATTGATGTTTTTAGGGAAATGAATAGAATGGGTATCTCACCAGATGAGCAAACATTCACAGCTTTGCTTTCTGGTTGTAGCCATTCTGGGTTGCTTGATGAAGGAAAGCTGATATTTGATCATATGCAGAGAGAGTTTGGTATGGTGCCTAATATCCACCACTACGGGTGCGTGGTTGATCTCATGGGTCGTGTGGGCTTGGTTGAAGACGCATATGATCTTATAATTTCCATGAAATGTAAACCGGACCCAACCATATGGAGAACTTTGCTCGGGGCTTGCAAAGTGCATGGTAATCTTGAACTTGGAGAACGAGTGATTGAGCATTTGATCGAACTCAAGGCTCAAGAAGCAGGCGATTACATCCTACTTTTGAATATGTACACGTCCGCTGGCAATTGGGAGAAGGTGATAGAAACAAGGAAATTGATGAAAGAGAAAGGGATCCAAACGACCCCGAGTGCTAGTACAATCGAACTAAAAGGGCAGATACACGAGTTCAAAGTTGATGATACTTCACACTCCCGAATTAATGAAGTTTATGAGATGCTGGATGAGATAGAGAAACAACTGAAGATTGGTGGCTATGAAGCTGAAATAACCGATAGCAGGTTATCGTATCACAGTGAGAAACTAGCGATGGCGTTTGGAGTTCTAGAAACTCCACCCGGGACAAAATTAAGAGTGGCTAAGGACTTGCGAATATGCAACGATTGCCATAATTTTGCAAAGGCACTTTCACAGGTTTATAATAGAGAGGTTATTATAAGAGACCGTACACGCTTTCATCATTTCAGGGGAGGTCAATGTTCATGTAATGATTTCTGGTAGAAATATTGGATGTTACAGCATATGTTTTTGACTTGTTTTTGTATGCGATATTATGCATTTATTATGCGATGAACAAAATTATGCAATACTGGTAACTAGTAACCGCAAGGTTTAAAAACTTGCTACAAAACTTCTGAACTGGCGATAAATGGCCGCGACTTTGTTATTAACTCGCTAGATTTGCTTCTATGTTACATTCCACTTCAAGCGGTCACAGCTTGCTTATTTGCGAAGGCTACACCTTTCTCTATGCTTCCCTTAAGCTCGGGTTTAAGAGCTTCCAACGCTTTTTCCTCATATTCGGTCAAACCATGAAGATCAAATGAGATCACAGCCTCAACACCTTGTTTCCCGAGTTTAATCCTTGATGCAAAGAACAGGAGGTCTGTAAGTTCTGACTGCACAAAAGAACACTCATAAACGTCACTATCTCCATCAAGTGCACGAAGAGACGACTCCACAAATCGTGCAGCAGCATATGCCATTGATAATGTTGCAGAACCCGCACCGGCTTTAGCCTCAACCACCTCAGTTCCAGCATTTTGGATTCTAACAGTGAGATCCTGCACTTCCTCATCAGTGAAAGTGACTGAAGGTTTGGTTTTTGACAGCAAGGGTAGAATGGTAATTCCAGCATGGCCTCCGATAACTGGGACGTCAACATCAATGAGTTTCAGATTCTTCTTTTGAGCAACAAAGGTGTTGGCTCGGACCACGTCAAGAGTTGTGACACCAAAAAGCTTCTTGGGATTGTATACACCTTTCTGTTTCAACACCTCAGCAGCAATCGGTACTGTTGAGTTAACCGGGTTGCTGATTATGTGAATAAACGCATCAGGGCAGTTATCAGCTACAGCTTCGACTAATTTTTTCACAATGCCGGCATTAATGTTGAAAAGATCATCACGGGTCATACCAGGCTTCCTCGGAACACCAGCAGGAATGACCACTACATCCACATCTTTTAGACAGTTGGATAACTCATCATTTCCTGTAAAATCCTTAACCCGAGAGGGAGTGTTGCAGTGACTGAGATCAGCTGCAACTCCTTTCACATTAGCTATATCGTATAGGTGAAGGTCGGAGACCAAAGGTGACATTTTTACCAACAGAGAGAGCGGTTGACCAATGCCGCCAGCAGCTCCAAGAACCGCCACCTTGAATGAAGCCTGAACTTGAAAAGCGTTTTGGTTTTGGTTCTGATTTTGGGCTCTTCGGGTGAAAGATTGCTGAAGAACTGCGGTTCTTTCGTTGCCCAAGAATGATGATTTGGAGTCATGGTTTACAGATGCAACTGCCTTGAGGCCATTGAAGTTTTTCAGATGGTTTCGTGAGTTGAACTTCATTCCATAAGCTTTTGATTGTGAAACCGAGCTAGCTTTGGAACCATAGGTTATCGATCCAATCGAAAAGGCACTTGCTGAGCTGGCTGCCATCTTCTACACTGAACAATAGAATAGTGGCTCAACAACAGGCAATCATGATGGCAAATTGCATCTAAAACACAATGGAATCAAAGTAGTCTACACTTTCAATTCAGCTTTATTTATTATTTCAAGTAAAAATTCTTTGAGCAGCACATGCTACTTGAGTAATCTGATGGCACATATGCCTTCAAAACTCAAAAATTGCATAATATGTAAAAACAATCATTAATATAACAGCAGAAGCATCTGTATAGCCAAGAGAAACATATTGTCATGTTTTAATATGAAGCACAAAAGCGAAACACTGTTTTAGGAATAGTTTTATAACTCAATTCCATGTGCCGTCGCTAGGGATGCAAACAAACCAGATCGATAAAAAGCTCGAAACGAGTTGAGCCTTATCGAGCCCGAGCCTTGTATTGGAAGATTGCTTAGGCTTGTCGAGCTTTAATGAGATTTATGTATTTTTTAACTTTTTTTGGACTTCTGTATATTAATTTCACACTGCACAATTAGGGCTGTTCACGAACCGAGCCGAACCGAACGCAAACATGCTCATACTTGGATTGTTTTAAAGCAAGCCGAACCAAGCGGATTCAATTTAAAGAAACGAGCGATATTTTTATGCTTGAACTTGGTTTGGTTTGAAACCGAGTGGCTTGGTTTTGCTTGATTTCGTACAAAGTTAACAACGAAACATATATAAAACAAGCAGCTAGGGTTTAAATTTGAACTTTGAATTCAACACAAAAGAAAGAAATTTTAATAACTTAAAAAAAATAGTATGCTTTTATATATATACATAACATTTATATATAAAACTAAATAAATAAAAAATAATTCTAGCAAAACGAACCGAAACAAACCGAGCAAGGCTTTGCTCATGCTTGGCTTGTTTTTAAACCGAACCGAGCCAAACGGCTCACTTCCAAATCAAACCGAAATCGAACGAACATTTTTTGAGCAATTTTCGAGCGAGCGACGAAGGAGCCGCGAGCAATTTGGACAGCCCTATCAGCACAATTGAGCTCGAGCCAAGCTTTGGCTCACTTAAAGTACTGCACTCGGCTTGGTTAAGGTTTTCCTCAAAATATAACAAAAATAATTATATATGTATATATAAACTAATTAATAATAAACGAACCAAGCTTGAGCTTGAAAAAAATGGCTCGTGCACCGAGGTTGAGCTCTCATAAGTGAAAACTAGCCAAGCTCTATCAACAGCAAGAGTTGTACATCTACTAGCTTCAAATTGCATACAAAATCCAGAATTTGAATCTCTATCTAAGCAATTTAGATCGATTGAAACAAAATTTACGCCAATCGGAAATGAATTACATAGCAAAAAGGCATTCTCAAATTCACACGTAACGAGAGAATTACAAGCATTAGATCGAAACAACAGAAGCTAAGAGAGATTGTAGATCTGTAAGTAAAGTAAATTGGGGGAATAGATACAGATACAGAAAGCGTGTACGTATATAGTATATAGATATATAGATGTATGTACGTACCTGTGTCTGTGTGTTGAAAATAGCTGAAGATCGGAAAGATGAATGAAAGATGTATGTGTGTGACGGCTGGGTTTAAGTAGTTAGGGCCATAGCTGGGAAATGATTGTCTGCTGCGAGTGTCCAGGGAGATCTGGTGTGGACTAGTTTATTTTGTTTTGTCCGCCTTTGAGCCTCGAACAAATCTGCCGCTACCGTGGAACTTTCAGAACCTCATGGCTCGTTACGAGATCATCGGAAGTCATCTTCGTTTAATTATGTTTGTGAATGTTTTTGTTTGTGTTTGTTCACCAAAGACTTTTAATATTTTTTTAATGAACTCCAATCTTATTAGCTATAAAACAAATATGTTTTGAGAGTACCATGTGATTGATTTTTATATAAATTAACATATGGGAATGTGAATGTTAGAAAAACACCGACACAAACTGGGTAGCTGGAACAAACCATTGACACTAACCATTCTCGTTTAGTCAAGTTCAATAAAACATTATTTGTGTTTACAAATAAATTCATATGAATGAACATCAACATAAGATTTTGTACAATCAGGTGTTCATAAACCATTCATGTGTCTGATAATAGTTTAACTGACGAACATAAGACATTGTTAATTTCAATTGAGTTAATTTACAAAGCCGTACTTAATTAATACTCGCATATACACACTTATAGAACTTCTTTTTAACAATTTGACACCTTTATTAATACTTAGAAGTACTTGTTTTGTCACTTTGTATACCAAGTGGTGTAGCCTTGTAGGTCGTTAAAGGGTGGATGGATTTATTAATTTATAATCCAATCAGGTGCTCCAAAGGCTGTTTTCATTAATCTTATCCTAAATATATATTAACGAAACTTTTAAAACCTCTCTGGTTGTTTTTTGCTTTTTTTTTCAAACCATCAGATTGTTTTATTTGTAATTGAAAGATTCTCATATATTTGATCCGAATTCACAAGTATGGGTCTCATCAAACCCAGAAAGCCCTTAAACGGTTTATAACATCTCCTTAAATTAAAATTTTATCTTACCAAATATTTGATATGAAAATCCGATAAAATAAAGATATACTAAAAATTAATATCCGGTTAAAAAAAATATATTATTTGTGATTAAGAAACAACTGTATAGTAAAAAAAAATAAGCATGTCATAGATCTCACTAAACCCATATAGCTTTTAAAAATTTTATAACATCTTATTTATTTATGAAATCTTTTTATCATTAAACACTAAGTATATTATTAACTTTTTTTACAATAAATAAAATTAAAACAAAAAAAATAATCTTATCAAATATTTGATATGAAATAAAATTGGGATATACTAAAAATTAATATCCGATTAAAAAAAAGAAATTATTTATAATTAAGAAACAATTTTATAATAAAAAAAATAAGCGTGTCATGGTATCACCAAATCTAGATAACTTTTAAGCAGGTTTTGACATCTCATTTATTTGTGAAACACATTCATATCAAACTTATGAATCTCTTAGTATATTATTAATTACCTTACAATAAATAAAACCTAAAAAATATATATAAATATTAGAAATAGAAAAATGTCTTGCCAACCTCCTATGCTTTTAATGTGTATTTATATTACACGTTTGTTTTCTACTTTTCCAGTTTTAAGCGTATGGGTATACCACATGGTGTATTTGTGGAGACGAAACTTGTACTATGTGCATACGATATACCATATGCCCCTTGAGCATCCAATAACACGAGCGGCCTGACATGTTTAACACAACTATTTACTTGACTCAATTAACATGGTTAGCAAATAATAAATAAATAATTAGCATAATAAGATGAATATTATCAAAAAGTAGCATCCGAAAAAATCCCTAATGAACAATTTGTAACTACCTAAAAAGAAATTATAAAACTTTTGAATAAAAATCCATAAAGTCCTTAAAATAATAAAAACTATAGTACTTCTATGAACAAGATGTGCTGACCCGTTAACTCATTTTCATAGTCAATTAAACATGTTATGCTTGTCATAGACGGATTAGACAAGTTGAACTAGTTTAGATACAATTCTAAATATCGCTACATGTGTGATTGTTTGTTAAGCTAATTGTATCACTCGTTATGTTGCACAAAATATCATCCAATTATCTAAGTGTTTTTAGGCAGGTTTTAATTAGATAATGATATAACACATAACTTTCTTTTTACTATTGTGACATTATCATCGTCGTCGTCATTATCATCATTATTCAATACAGGCACCACACAGGAAGGTGATCAGGGCCGTTTCCAAGAATTCAAATACCTATGACGAACATAAAAAAAAGGCCCATAGACCCTAACGAGTAACGAAATACATAAGATAGTTTTTTTAAACGACATTATCGTTATAACAAAAAATAGCAAATATATAGTAATAAACTCAAATACAATAGTAGCTAACCTCTAACTGATGATTCGTGAAGCTCTCCTAGCATTTTTTACAGCAAACTGTTTGATCACCTCTTCTCAGTTTATACTATCTAAGATTTCGCTCTCAATGGCTATCATCGCCAATCCATTAAGTCTTTCTTGGGACATTGTGGATCGTAAATAAGATTTTAATAACTTCAACTTTGAAAAACTTCTTTCTGCGGATGCCACTGTGACTGGAACAGTTAACAATATTCTACATGTAATCCTTGCATTTGGGAAATTTTCTTGGGTCTCGTTCAAATGCTTCAAAACTTCAATAGGGCTACTAAATTCCATAGTATATAATGTGTCTAATGAGCTTAACTCCATATAAAGCTCCTCACCATCAATATCTGATCTTCCTTCAAACTTTAGTGCATTTTCAAGAAAATTACAGGATAACTTAAGATCTTCATCTTCAATTCCCCTCAAGTTTTGTGGAAACAAAAATCCAAATAATTTCTCATTATTTTTGAATTGATCAAATCTTGTCTTAAGAGAAGTAATAGCTTGATCAATAATATATAAAAAATAATTTACTCTAAAATTCTCTTGAGGAGTAAATGAAGCTTCTTGACTACTTGAACACTCATCACTTTGTTTTATCCTTTTAATTACACGTTTTTGTGCAAATATCGGGTCAATGCCCATTTCAAAAGCAATCTTCTCAGCTTCATCTATTGCTTTTGAAAAACCATTTTCTCTAAATTCCTTGAAGAAGTCAATCAATCTCTTTATTTCTTTAATAGCAATCTCTATGTGCGTATCTTTCGATTGTAACCTTTTTCTCACTATATTCACCTTGTCTAACACTTCATACCAGATGATAATTGATACCAAAAAGTCAAAACCAATATTTTCTGTTATTGTAGTTGCTTCATCTGCAATTGCAAGATCACCATCTTTTTCTCCAACTTCAAGTAAAGCCTCTCGTACATCATCAAGTTGCAATTTAATAGCTTTAAAACTTTCGACACGACTTTCCCAACGCGTTTGAGACAAAGAGTTCAGACTCCAAGATTTAACATTATCTTTCAAAATTTGCCATCGATTATTAGAGTTTGCAAAGATAGTATGCATACGTTGGATTTTTCCAAAAAAAACTCTTTCCTTTAGTAGAAATGGTAGCCATATCATATAATATAAGATTAAGAGAATGGCAACCACAAGGAGTGTAAAATGCTCTAGGATTCTCATTTAAAAATCTCGTTTGCACTCCTTGGTGTTTTCCTTTCATGTTTGCTCCATTGTCATAACCTTGACTACGCATATCATCCAGTTCTAAACCAAGAGACTTTAACTCCTCAACAGTAATATCAAATAATCCTTTTCCCGTGGTATCATTAACATCCAAAAACCCTAAAAAGGACTCCTCGACAGTAACCGAATTAGAATAGAACTTTAAATACCTCACAATTATAGTCAACTGTTCCTGGTGACTTGAATCTGGAGTGCAATCCAATATGATTGAATAATACTTTGCTTCCTTTATCTGCTTTATGATTTCTTTTTTAATTTCTTGAGCTATCATAAAAATTAACTCGTTTTGGATGTTGTGTCCAAGATAATGAACATGAACCTCATCATTTATGATCCGTTGGCCATGCTCTTTGATAACCGGGTCAAACTCTTCCAACATTTCAACAAGACCCAAGAAATTTCCATTACCTATTAAAAACAAATTCAAATAAGAAGTACAATTAGTTACAATTTGACTGAAGTAAAAAAAAAACAATTTACCATTACCTTTTTGATACAGCTTTTCTCTTGTACCACGAAATGCTAAATTATTTTTAGCAAGAAACTTGACTAATGTAACGATCCTTAAAAGGACTTGTATCCAATAGTCTCTTTATTTCTTGAATTGCTCGTACTGAGTTTTATCAATTGTTTCGTTCAACTTTAACCTTTTACGCATATCAAACCAACTATTCATATTTGTGAGATGATTCAAGGAAACTTCGTGATTTTTGACACTAGTGGAAGCATGGTGCCAATTATTATAACCTTCCCCATCCAAATTACTATTCGGGAGCCCTTTTCTAAACACTTTACAACAAAAACAAAATATCTTGTCTACCTCTATCGAATAAACTAGCCATGGGCGATCGCATTTCTCCAAATTTGATAAAGTTCTTGTATATAAAGTTGATGAAAATCTTCTTTTATGCTTATCATACGGACCATTTACTATATTATTATCTCTTTTAGGACCTTTCTCAACCAAAAGTTTTATCTCATCAGAATTAAGTCCTTCCTACCTTTTTGGATCAAATATATCAACATGGTTATGCTTGACATGCTCTTCATTTATATTAGCCTCAACATGTTCTTCCTCTTTCGGCTCTTCAAGTACTACTTTCACATGATCTTGTTCATTAGCTTGTTCTTGCTCTTGAACCTCTTGCTCTTCAATAGGCTTTTCAACTACCGGTTTTTATATAAATTTATGCATAGCACCGGCTTGAGACTTTTTTATTGCATCATCTCGTTTTCTTTTTTTACGCTTTTGAGCACCGGATAATTGTTTAGGAGGCATATTCCTATTATTTGATATTTCAAAGTAAAATTATTAATTATACTCAATTATATAATGCTATTGGAAAATATACCGGATTAGTCAATTCAACTTGAAATTTTTAAGTCGTTCATAACTGTTTAGTTAAAGTAAGAATTTCTTTTTTTTTGGTCCAACCATCTATTTTCCTTTTGCGGGGCGTGGTTCCTTTCAAGATTCATCGATTAGAATCCTATTTTTAGTACATAACTTTTGCTTTTTTTTAGTTATAGTTAAAACTAATTATTGCTCTTATCCAAATTCTCTTGTTTTCATTTCAATCTTACCGAGAATTCTCTCTAAAGAAAAGGGATTCTAAATAGAATTCTCATTTTTTTTTGAATTTTGAATTCTATTTATTAATTATTATAAAATTATTAGTTATTATAAATTGGTCGAAATTGAAATCGATTTTTATTATCCTTCTATTTGATTATCTTTATAGAATAGATTGAAGTTCCCTTTTTTATGTATATATCCTTTTGTCTCTTTTTTATTAGTGGTGTAGAATATAACAAGTAGTTAGTCAGATAATACACAATTATATATTTGTACTTATATACATATCACATATGAATATGATAAATCACAAATCTATATTAAAATTTTAAAGAATATATTATATAATAACTAATGAATAATACTATAATATAGTTATATAAATCAAGAAAAAGTATACTGACTGCATACCTAACTCCACAAGACCTCTTTCACTCAGTACATCTGTCACCGCCTCACCAGTCTCCATCCGTGTCTTCTTTTCTTCTTCTTCTTCTTCCTTTCTTCACAACCAGATAGGTCACAATTAGTCAATTAGGTTTTATATTTTGGGCTGCCGGCTACTCGACGGTGTCTCCGTCAGTCCGTCCATCGGCCTTTTGCTTCCTTTTTCTGCCGGCTATACGTTTTGGAATTCAATCGCCGCATCCGTTCATAGTTATTATAATTTTTTTAATTAATTTGGGCCCAATACCAAAAATGGATTATGGTAACACAAAAATTAGGCCCAATATGTAATAAGGGGATTAATATTTATTTATATTCTATAAAAAAATTTAAAAAATATATATATACAAAAAATATATATAAAAAAAATTGTGCCCCGGAAAAGTAGGTGCCCTGACTGATTGTCCGGGTTGCACCACCCAAGAGCCGGCCCTGAGTGATACATACATTCTCTATCTGTACATTGGTTTATATAGTGAGCCTTGGTTGATAAACGTTCAATACAACACCACCAATGAGTCCCAAAATGGCGGAAAATATCAAGACATATTCATTCTTTTGAGCAAATTAGAGGGCAGACCTACTTTAACTAGATTGGGTAAGAATTGTAATGAGGTAACTTTAATTTTGCTAACTTTTCTACTTCTCTAAAAAGTAAAGATAACAAATTATATGTTTTTGCTCTAGCTTTTCCTGGCTTATGTTATCTTAAATATATATATATAGGCTAAGTATAAAATGAAAACTCATTTGAATTGTGAAAACTCTAAAAACTCATTCTCAACCACATGTTTTTAATTAATGTTTAAATCTTGTGGTTCACAATTAAAGTGAATAAAAAAATGTTAATATGAATATAACTTTTTCTCTCTCCTAAAAACATATATAAAAATTAGTAAAAAAAATGTTAAAAAATAACAAAATATTTTTTTTTTGATGTTTTCGATGTTTTGTATTAAATGTTACAACATATATTACATGTAACAAAAAAAAAACAACGTTACATATGGTTTTCGCGGGTTTTCACAACTCAAATGGGTTTTCATTTTAACCTTACCCTATATATATATATAGGGTAAGGTTAGGGTAAGGTTAAAATGAAAACCCATTTGAGTTGTGAAAACCCGCGAAAACCATATGTAACGTTGTTTTTTTTTTGTTACATGTAATATATGTTGTAACATTTAATACAAAACATCGAAAACATAAAAAAATGTTTTGCTATTTCTTTTACATTTTTTACTAATTTTTATTTATGTTTTCATGAGAGAGAAAGTGTAAATTAACTTTAACATTTTTTATTAACTTTAATTATAGACCACAAGATTTAATCTTTAATTAAAAACATGTGGTTTAGAATGAGTTTCTAGAGTTTTCACAACTCAAGTGGGTTTTTATTCTAGCCTAAACCTATATATATATAAACGAAACATTTAAAATTTCTTTGGTTGATCTCCACCTCCTCTCAAGGCACCATATTGTTTTATTAATAAATTGGGAGACTTCTCATGTATTTGACTGAATTCATGGGTGTGGGTCTCACAAGGGTTATAACATATCATTAGGGATGGCAATGGGTCGGGTTTAGACATTCCCAAACTCATACCCGGTTATAAAAGTCTGTCCCAAACCCGTCGGGTTTTAGTCGGGTAATTACCCGTCAGGGTTCGGGTTTTCCCATCGGGTTTCATGTTCCTATAGGGTTTTGATAAAATACCCGTTGGTTATACCCGGCTCAAAACCCGTCGGGTTTCCACCAAGTTTTGACAATATATAACTAATCGATTACAAAGATGGTTCCCAAAGAGGTAAAATATCTCAAATAATTGACATAAACAAGTTTCGCAAATAATATATTTGGAATATAGTGTGTGTGTGTGTGTATATAATATAATAAGCTATATCGGGTATATAATCGGGTAAATGGGTCTATGTTATCGGGTAATCGGGTCGGGTAATAGAGTATATTAGAAATCCCAAACCCGTCCCAAACCCGCAAAAAATTTCAAAACTAATCCCAAACCCTAATAGGTCGGGTATTACCCGCCCCATTTATGTCGGGTTTCGGGTTTTTCCATCGGGTTCGGGTTTCATTGCCTTCCCTACATATCATTAAATTAACACTTAATCTTACCAAATATTTGATAAGAAAATTATATAAAATAGGGATATACTAAAAATTAATATTCGATTTTTCATTTAAAAAAGATATTATTTATAATAAGAAATAATTTTATAGTAAAAAAAAATAAGGTAGGTCGTGGTCTCACCAGTAAACCCAGATATCTTTTAAACGGGTTATAGCATCTCATTTATTTGTGAAGTTCTTTTATCATTAAACCCTAACTATATTATTAACTTTTTTACAATAAATAAAATTAAAATTCAAAAAAGTATAAATATCGTAAAAGAAATGTAAAACAACCTCTGAAATACGAAGGATAATACCTAATTCATAATAACTAGTAAACGTCCCCGCTCGTTGCCGCAGAAACATTGATAAACATAACCCAAGTGTCATGATGTGAACATTAACAAAAGATAAAGCTAATAAATTTTGTCCTCATAAATTTTAAGTTTCCTTGATGAAAACAAAAGAAATGATATTTATCCATATGTTATGATCGTACATTGCAGGAAGTTGTTGTATCAAGGAGTGCATAGACATATTAACGTGATAACGATGTATTCGAAATTTAAAACGACGTTATGTTATGAAAAAAGAATTTAAAAGTGTATTATATTTGACGTGGATTGATTTTGAATGAACCTTATACTAAAATGTTGGTAAAACTAAGAGTTTTATAATGTTATATATGGCATTTATGAAAACATTATATTTCAAAACTTGTAAATGAAAAACAAAATATGCAAAAGATATATATATATATATATATATATATATATATATATATATATATATATATAGGGATGATGGGTAAGGTTAAAATGAAAACCCACTTGAGTTGTGAAAACCCGCGAAAACTCTATGTAATATCGTTTTTTGTTTTTTTTTGTTACATGTAATATATGTTGTAACATTTAATACAAAACATCGAAACATAAAAAAAATGTTTTGCTATTTTTTAACATTTTTTTACTAATTTTTATATATGTTTTCAGGAGAGAGAAAAAGTTATATTTATATTTACATTTTTTATTCACTTTAATTGTGGACCACACGATTTAAACATTAATTAAAAACATGTGGTTGAGAATGAGTTTCTAGAGTTTTTACAACTCAAGTGAGTTTTCATTTTATACTTAACCTAAGGATGAAATAATTTGAGAACCTCCTTAAGCTTTAAAAACTTGAGAACTAAATTAGTGGTTTACATTCAACCACATCATCTAGTCTTTTAAAAAATTAAAGGATATTTTGGTAATTAACAATATCTATCTCTTTTATCAATAAAATACATTATATTCATTCTCTCTCTTATGATTATTTTTTTATCTTCTTTGACTATTACATATTTTCTTTTTAATTTTTTTCAATATAATTTTCTATAAATTAAATAAATGAAAGTAATATAAAAAAGGCTAAATAAATAACATTAATTACAAAAAGTAGATAACATAGTGAAGTCATAAAAAAAATTAAATTAAATAAATATAGTTTGTGTTTTAAAAGTTAAATAAATAGATAATTGATAAATAAAAGCAAATTCAAGTTAAATTAAATAAAATTAAACCACAAAGTAGATTGTCGTTCAGAAAAAAAATCACAAATTATTATCATCTCAAAGCATGTGTATGTTTTTTTCTTTTTTACTTTTCTCGTCATTATGTAATTTTTTATTTTTCTTTCTTCTTAATCCTCAATGCACCCCTTGACTGAAAATTGATCCATATGAGTTATATGGAAAGTATAATAAATTAAAACTAATTGATTATGACTCATAATTTTAATTTGGTTTCGATCACTAATTGGTTTTAAAAGAATTATTAAAATTTAATTATTTAAAAGTTATTTATAATTGAATTCAATAATAACATTACCATATAAAGGTATATTACATAACATAGATCTATAATTTATGTATTCGTGTAGTATATGCAATTTGTATAATTTCGGTAATTTTGGGTATTTTGTGCATTTTATGTAACATGTGTATTTTGTATTTGTGTACTTTATGTACGTTGTGTAAGATATGTTATTGGGAATTTATATAATTTTGTGTATCGTTGTTGGGTAATTAATGTAATTGGATAATTTGTGTAATTGGTATTGATATAATTTGGTAATTTATGTAATTGATATAGTTGTAATTTGGGTAATCTGTGTACATGTGGTAATTTATGTAGTTTATGTAAATTATGCAATATTATTATATCATATATATGTAATATTATGACATTTATATAAGTTACACAGTGTTTTTTTTAAGAAGTGTAATTTGTGTAAGTCGTTATTTGTATGTAATTATAAAAATATGATTTGGTTTAACAAATCATTTTTTTATATAAACAAATGATTTAGTTGAAACAATAATTAAATATAAATAAACAATGAAGTAGAATATGTTGGAAGGAATTTATGAACTCATGGGAATGGTTGGGAGATAAAGATAGAGAGTTTTTGTTGGTACATGATGTCAGTAGTTCAGTTTCTGGTGTCTGTAATCGAGTCGTTTGGATTTGAGTTTGTATGTAAGCGAAGTTGCTAACAAGTTCGCTGATATAGGCGAACTTGTTAGACAAGCGAAGTTAGGGACAACTTCGCCTGAACATGCCAGGCGAAGTTGTCGTGATTATATAAACTTAGGTTACGGCTTAAGTTTTAAGAATTTAACGAGTTTCGGTTTTAGTAACAAGTCAGAGAGAGTCTGTATTTGGTGATCTTTGTATCACGTGTTTACGGTTGCAATATAACGTGTTTGTGTTTATTGTAACGTGTTTAATCGTTTTGTCTTCTACGCTCGTAACGTCTTACATAGGGATTCCGCACCTACGTAGAACGAGATATCTCGTGTAGATCCGGCTGTTTTTGGCATTTGCTGCTCATAAGGAGATGAAGGTTTTTCAGTTAGATGTGAAGAGTGCGTTCCTAAATGGTAAAGTCGATGAGGTTGTGTACGTTGAGCAACCTCCGGGTTTTCCTGACCCTGACTTTCCCGATCACGTGTACAAGCTAAGTAAAACGCTGTATGGACTACATCAGGCACCTTGAGCCGACTACTTGCTTGAGAATGAGTTTGAAAGAGGTAAGATTGATAGCACATTGTTCTTCAAGAGAAAAGGGAGCGACTTTCTACTGGTGCAAGTCTACGTGGACGACATTATCTTTGCTGCATCAAAGGTCGCCATGTGTCAGGAGTTTGAGGCCGTCATGAAGAAGAGATTTGAAATGAGTGCTATGGGTGAACTAACTTTCTTTTTAGGACTGCAGGTTGATCAGAAGAAAGATGGTATGTTCATTCATCAGACGAAGTATGTCCATGATGTTCTCAAACGTTTCAAGATGGAGGACAACACTCCATACGACACTCCAGTCTGCGTCAACCACAAATTGGGTGCTGAGTCAGACAACGATGCAGACGTAGACCTAACCCAATATCGGGCTATAATAGGTTCTTTAATGTACTTAACTGCTTCTAGGCCTGATATAATGTTTGCTGTTTGTCTTTGTGCTCGCTTTCAGGCAAACCCAAAGGAATCTCACTTGAAGGGTGCGAAGAGAATATTGAGGTATCTCAAAGGCAAACCTAAGCTGGGGTTGTGGTACACAAAAGGAGGAGACTTGGATTTGGTCGCCTACACAGATTCTGATTATGGAGGGTGCAATCAGAGTCGGAAGTCTACAACTGGTGGATGTCAGTTTCTTGGTGGCAGACTAGTGTCCTGGCAATGCAAGAAGCAGATCTCAGTCGCAATTTCAACCTGTGAAGCAGAATACATGGCAGCATCCAACTGCTGCTCCCAGGTTCTTTGGATTCAACAACAGTTGCGCGATTATGGTCTGAATTTTACTCTTACTCCTATTTGTATTGATAACACTGCTGCTATCTCAGTAACTAACAATCCCGTTAAGCACAGTAAAACTAAACACATTGACATGCGTCATCATTTTATACGGGATTGTGCTGAGAAGAAACTGATTGAGCTCGAAAAGGTTGATACGCTAGATAATTTCGCTGACTTGTTTACGAAAGCGTTTGACAAAACTAGATTTCAAAACCTTGTTGAGCTGAATGGGATGATCAATCCCGAGTAACCATGCTTTATGTTTGTGTTTAAAAAAAAACAAAAAAAAACCAAACAAAAAAAAATAATAAAAACGTCACTATCGCTTAGAATTATGTCGGTTGCCTCAGTTTGAAGGACATATCTTCGGATATGTTTGGTCCTCATTTCTACTTGTTGAATATAAGGATAGCCATTAATCAGATGACTGAAAGTGACTGGGGCGGTTTATGATGTGTTTTTATTCTTTCGCTGAAAATTAGTCGATCATACTTAGTTAGAAGGACACATACTTGTATGTGGTCGGTCCAGCTGATCCATTGGATCTTCGGGATAGCCGTTTACCTGAAAACTTCAATTTGATCGGGGCGATTGAAGTTAAAAATTTTTCTGGGAGATGAAATTATTTTTCAAGTCTACTACTTCGTAAGAAATACCTTTACTATGTTTAACAGAAAATTGATCTAACCTTGGAAAGTGATAGATATACTGATTCTGTGTGCTTAACTAGTGAAGTTGTAAGGCCTAAAAGACTTTATAACAATCATTGTATGTCATGGTAGCTTTTTATGGTGCGTAAAAGTAGAAGTGATACTAACTAAATCTACTCGATTTTATGTGGAAACTTCTTATGAGTTGTGCATGTCTCCATATATATCTTTCCGAATGATAGGCAGAAAAGCGATTACCCAGTCACACACGAGCCCGTGAGTGTTCTGATTCCGTGAAGATAGCGTGTCAAGAAACTGCAGTGATCCAGATTCGGGACTTGCAGTAGTTTATCTGAAGTTGTGTAAATACTTAAAAAAAAAATTGAGACATTCTAGAGTTCATAATATTTATACTTCTCTATCAAGGTGTAAGAAAGAGAACGGGAAGCAAAATCTAAAGATCGAAGAGTACTTACTATTTAATCAGACACTACGGGTCGAGGTCAACTCGGGGTGACTTGGGGAAAGCCAAATATGCTTTGAGAATAGATAGGAGGTATCATAATCTCTGAGTTGTTGCCCATTTAAAGTTTTGAGCTTAATTGAATCTAACCCGTATCACAGAAACGATGAAAACCATTCTAAGTTATTTACCTGCTTACAACCTGTTTCTTTATGTCATAATACAGCTAAACACGGATCCGTGTGACAGTCACGTAGTTAGTATGATTCCTGTTCGGATCTTTTCTAAAACATGGTAGTCCCTATCGAGACTGAAATTTGATCCCGTGTATTTTATTTTTAAAATTTTTCTGCTTATGTAGTTGTTTGATTTTATACCTGGTTACTTGGTCTGAATCGTATCATTTAATTCTTTAAAGGTTGTTTTAAAACTTAATTGCAAATTGTAGGGGTTTGTTTTGAAAATTTTCATATATAGGCGAACTTATCCATAACTTCGCCTGCAATAGGCGAAGTTATCCATAACTTCGCATGTCAAATTTTGACCCTATATAAAGAAGTTTTAAGGTCAAACAGTATCATTATTTCAAAAACCAGCGAACTTAACTTTCTTGTCAACCGGCGAACTTATCGTTACTCTAACCGATCATATTTCATCGATCAATCTGTGTTCTCTTTTCAGATTCTAATCCGATTAAAGGTGTGTAGGGTTCTAATATCAATGTTTTTGAGGTTAATCATCGGTCGTTTCGACTCGATTATCGACCTCGTCTTTCGAAACCTTAAACACCCGATTTCAAACTTGTTATTCGTGTTCGTAATATACCTGAACGTCTAAAACTTCATAAAATCATGTGTTACGGAGTCCTCGATCTCCAATTTCATCATCTACACGTCGTTCGATAAACCTAACTGTTGCCGATTCGAATTCGGCGAAGTTACAGTTTAGGCGAAGTTATCCGTAACTTCGCCTGAGGTTTAACTTCGCCTGATTATAGATTTTGAAACAGTTTATGAGGCGATGTTGTGGTTAGGCGAAGTTCTCATTAACTTCGCTAGACCTTTTTACTTAACAGTTATCAGACGAAGTTCAAGTTGAAGCGAAGTTGTTTCCCAACTTCGCCCCACCTCTAACTTCGCCTATACAGAATAAATCACAACTTCGCTCATGGTAACAGGCGAACTTGTGATTTGCGTTGACGTGTATCTAACTTAGTCTGTTTGGTGCAGATATGGCTGCTGTAGGTGGTGCAGGCGGAGATGACGGTGGTGATAACCAGAGACAGTTCTTCCCGGGTCACAACATGTATATAACATTAGACCCGGAGGCGAGCGGAGTTGATGATTTCCGAGAAATCATCACATTCTTACTACGCTCGCGTATATTCCATGCGATCACTACAACACTGCCGATATCCTTGCCCAACATTGAGGATTTTTGGCAGACCGTGGAATATGACTGTAGAGTCGAGCCCCCGGTGATGCGCGCAACAGTCAACAATCAGATTATTCAGTTCTCTTCTGAACAGATCCGGGCGGCTTTACGATTTGGAGATGAGACGAGGGATGACCCGACAGAGTTTGTGGCTCCTTTCCGTGATGGAGCGTTTTTGAGGATGGGATACTCTGGTCCCTTGGGAGATACTCAGAGAAGGAAAGGGTTTTTACTTGACCAGTGGCGCTTTCTCATGCATGTCATGATTGTATGAATGTCAGGGAGAAAGGCGGGCACTGATGGCATGGGCGCGACCATGCAGTTGGCGATGACTGCTCTGACTTACAACAAGCGATACAGCTTTAGTCAGATGGTCTTCTATGAGATTGATCGTCAGAGAAGGGCGATGGCGCGTGAGAGATTCATCATGTATCCAAGATTCCTACAAATGATCTTGAATCATGTTGCTCCAACGCTACCTCAGCGCCGTCCGATCAGATACGTTGAAAGTGTGAATAAACGGATCTTCGCCCAATGTAGATCTTCGAGTGCGAGGAGCAAACCTGAGCTCCGTCCTCGCCATACTCCACTGTTTGGGTACTTAATCAACCCAGGGTATGTGCCTGCTCGGGGGGACGAGTTTCGAGACCCTGCACCACAACAGGCAGGAGCACCTCAAGTTATACCTGCTGCACCTGTTGTGTCACCGGAGGAAAACGTGGACCTTGATGCTGAGTTTGGAGGTCAAGGCTACTTTGATATGGAACGGGTGGATCCAGAGGAGTATGTGCAAGTCTCGGTTGAGAGGGTGTCGACTGTCAATGTTACTAGGACAGCTGCTACGGTGGCTGGTTCTGATGAGGCAAGAAGGATTTTGGTAACACATGAACGGACTCATGGGAAAAGAAAGAGAACTGATGATGATAGCGAGTCAGATTACGAGGAAGAGGTACAACAGTTGATTCGGAGATCAAGAAGGGAACGGACAGGTGCAGGATCGGGAGCCGGTGAGAGCTCGAGGGTGGTACGTTTCACTCCACCCGCACTGTCCGGTATGACAATGGTTCCCTCATCATTACAGGTTACAAGGCCAAGCGCCACGGACGTTCCCGTGGTGGCTACCTCATCTGCCTTTGGCCTCCCACCAACTTCATTCCAACTATCGACTCCGGAGATCGTTTCGTTGCCGCCTCCGACTGTTACTCCAACGGAGGTCGTGGCACACTTTATTGAGTCGACTGTTGTGGCCACTACAGGGTTATCGGTGACGATACCACATGCGGTTACGTCTTTGCCTACTTCTGAGGTCCCGGTTACATTTGAAATCCCTCCTCAGTACACTCAAGATATATCACATCTGAGGTTTGATTTCGATGCAACCTTATCAGACTCAGAACGAATAGCAGCACTTGAACGGGTCGTGGCAGAACAATCAAGGATAAATCTTATCCTGACCCAGGCTATTCAACGCCTAGTTGCAAAGAATCAGATGCAGTCGTCCCTGCTGGTAGAACATGGAAAAATCATAGATGCTTTGAAGGAGTTCTTGGCATTTCAGGGGGAGACGAGCTGTAAAGGCGACGAGTTGAGGACCAAGAGACGAAATGATAGAGACGATGATCCCAATGCATCGAAAGATGCAGGTGGTGAGTTGCCAAGAACTGATCAAGCTCTTGGAACTTCCACAACTCAGGGGGAGTCGACAACTGCAGCTGGTGGTGATGATGTGGTGGTAGTGGAGGTTGAGGAGATGGATGATGACTATATAGGTGATGATGATGTATTACCAGTGGATGAGATAGAGAAGATTGGTGCAGAGATAGTGATTGATAATGATATTGAAGAGGGAGAGATAGTAGAGGAGAATGTGGAGCATGAGATACCGCAAGTCGAGAACGTAGATATGAGTCAAGAGATTGGGAATGATGAGACTGAATGGGAAGAGCAGCCTAGATGGAAAGAAGGCTATGCTCAGTGGTTCGTCAAAACGAAGAAACCAGCGGTCCCTACAATGTTTAAGAAGAGTTACAACATTAGAGGCTATGCTGAAGCGAGAAAGGGGATTATTTGCTGGATATACGATGAGCAGTTGAGGCTCTTCGTGATTAAGAGATATGATGGCGTTCAGTACTTCAAAAGACTTTTAAGATCGTTGAATACACTGCCAAAATGTGAAGTGAAAGACTTAGCCAGATTGGGATTGATAAACCGAAGTGATGATAATATGGCTAGAGTTATTGGGAAAATTGTTTGGAAGGAAAGTATAAAAGAGAAGAAGTTTGAGCTGTTGAAACCACAAAAGGGAAAACTTATCGAAGACAAAGATCGTGGATTGAGAGCAGATGGTAAACCTTGGATGATTATGAAGTATAAGCCGATCCGGTCCCTTAAAGAAGTGCCGATGAAACAGATGCCCAAGGATGTGCTCAAAGATCTAAAGTGGTGGTATGTTGATTGTGAAACAGCTGAAGCAGTGATGGAAGACGAAGATGAACAAGAGCTGCTAAGAGTTTATGATCCGATGCATCTAGTGAACTTGTCGCAAGCTGATCTGCAGGTGCTGAATGAGAAGAAAATCTTTTATATTCCTGCTTGGAAAGACGAAGCGAAGAAATATCAAAGAATTGTATCAGTTTGTGTACGCGAAGGAGTTCATGCTTGAAGATGAAGATGCAAAGGTCGTTGAAGATTACAAGACACGTGCTTGAAGATAAAGAGATGAAGCTACTGCCAAGGGGGAGTCTGTTGGTACATGATGTCAGTAGTTCAGTGTCTAGTGTCTGTAATCGAGTCGTTTGGATTTGAGTTTGTATGTAAGCGAAGTTGCTAACAAGTTCGCTAATATAGGCGAACTTGTTAGACAAGCGAAGTTAGGGACAACTTCGCCTGAACATGCCAGGCGAAGTTGTCGTGATTATATAAACTTAGGTTACGGCTTAAGTTTTAAGAATTTAACGAGTTTCGGTTTTAGTAACAAGTCAGAGAGAGTCTGTATTTGGTGATCTTTGTATCAAGTGTTTACGGTTGCAATATAACGTGTTTGTGTTTATTGTAACGTGTTTAATCGTTTTGTCTTCTACGCTCGTAACGTCTTACGTAGGGATTCCGCACCTACGTAGAACGAGATATCTCGTGTAGATCCGGCTGGGAACCTACAGTTTTCGGTGAGCTCGGTTAAGAAGATGTTAATAAAAAATAAAGATGTTAGAAATAATTATGTCATGAGGTGGTTCAAATGGGTACCGGCAAAATGTAATATTCATGTTTGGAGGGTCGAGATGAATAGAATTCCTACGAGGGGCGCACTTGAAAGAAGGAATTTATCGGTTCCTTCTATTGAGTGCGCTTTATGTGAGGTGGGGAGGGAGTTGGCCGATCATATAACCATAGGTTGTTTCGTCTCGACTATTGTGTGGGATCATACTAGTCAATGGTGCAAGATAGCTCCCATATACGGCTTTTCGGTTAGAGATATGTTAGAACTTCACAAGATCACCAAGCTTGGTGAGATAGAGAAAGAGGTGTTTCACGGGATTATTATTATCAGTTGTTGGAGAATTTGGAAAGCGAGAAACGAAAAGGTTTTTGAAGGCAAGGAGGTGAAAGTAGAGGAGATAATTGGAGATATTAAAGCGCTTGGATTTTTATGGTTCAATAAAAGATCAAAGCATAGGTAGGTAGATTGGTTAAAATGGTGTAAATTTGATTTCATGTAGTTTTGTTCTTGTTTGTGGCTCTACTCTCCGGGATGTGAAGGGTGTGTTGGTGTTGTTGTTTGTTTCCTTTGTTGGTGTCGGTTCGGTTATAAATATTCACAGTTCAAGAAAAAAATAAAATAGAATATGAATTAATCTTTTTGTCTTTTCTTTTGTAACATTTTACCTAAATACCTTTTAAGCATTTAATGTTATTGTTTCTCTTTCTTTCTTTAATTTTTTTTATTATGGTTTAATTTACAACCACAAATTGGTTACATAATTATTTAAACATGTGGTTTATATTAGGTTTTTAAAGTTCTAACAATTCAAATAGGTTTTTAAATTATCCCTCTTCTATATATATATATAGAGAGAGAGAGATTAATCAAAATATTAAAAAAAGCTTAAAATTATGTGGCTCAAATTTAAGAGATAACATGCTAAAATAAGAAGAAAGGATAAAATTATGTGGCTTAAATTTAAAGGAATGATGAATAATGTTTTATGTGAGTTGGATGAATGTTGGCTTTTAATATATATATAATATATCATCTCCGTAACAAACCATTAACTAAATCTCTCAACTAAGATATTGTTTAATCTATAACTTTTATTGTAACATTTAACCGTATCTTTGAAATAACGAGAAGCCACCTTTTTTGAAGTCAGAGACTTAGGGGCATAGTATGTTGGCCCTAGGGATGAGCGTTTTCGGTACGAGTATCAATTGGTATCGGTACCGTATCGGTATCGGTACCGAATTCGGTACTGATTTGGTACCGTCGGTATCGAATCGGTACCAAGTTTTGAGTTTTCGGTATCGGTACGGTACCGGTATTTTCCAAATTTTTCACGAAATACCGGTACCGAACCGATACCGGTACCGAACCGAACATTTCGGTACCGGTACCAACAATTTTCGAATTTCAAGATCGGGATTTTCGGGATCGGTACCGGTACCATCTCAATCTCATCCCTAGTTGCCCACACAAAAAGCCAAATGTATAGTAAAGTATTTTGAAGCAAGAATAAACTATAGTCCCTTTTTAATATAGGCATATAGCGTGGTTATAAAAAATCTTGAGTCTAGCTTTAAAGCCAGTCCACTAACTTAGCCCACCAAAAGCCCAAAAGTAATGATTTTACATGGGAAACCATAATTCCATAGTCAAGGAAATGAAGTCTATGAGCTATCAAGTGTTTCGTTAAAATAATGTAAGTCTTAAAAACTATTAATCAAGTCAAATGGAATATAGGTAAAGGGGAAAGTTAATTTACAATTAAAATTAATGTGTTTGTACATGTTACTCTATGATGTAATTACATAATTATTCTACTTGATTCTCACAATTAGTACGTTAATTTCATTTGCATTTCATCCGAACCCTATATGTAAATCTTGTTTACTAATAAGTAATACCATCTATTTTACAATTAACTTAAATAGAAGGTATTAGTGACTAGTGAATAAAGAAATTTCATTAAATTATAACTAAGTTTCGTAACTGATAACTCTTTTAACACATTCTTTTTACAAATAAATGATAGAGTATATATTAATCAAGATTCGTATATGTTTCGTGTTCATAGTCTAATTTTAAACAATTAAAAGTTTAGAAAATAATTACATATGATATAAATGAAATAATTTCATATGATATAAATGAACATCTAATGAAATTTTAGTAATTTTAGGGTGGGGGAATGCATCTTTCCAACTCTAACCATCTTTTAGTTTTGTCTTATCCACATCAATAACACATTAGTTTTTTCTCAATTCGAAGCTAACCATTATATGATGTGACAGCTGATTAAATATTTTTATGAGAGTATTTAATGCCTTGCACTGGCGATTATCTTATCTTATATATATATTTTTTAAAAAGCTGTTTTTTATTATATATGGGCAAATTGGAAATAAATAATCTCAACTTTTGTGTATTAGCCAATAGTAATTCCAACTTTAAAAGTCACTACCAGCGGTCCCAACTTTCAACTATTTTTTTCTCAATGACCCCCGTTAAAAAACACGTAACGCCGTTAAGATTTTTCCCAAGTTTCAAACCGATGTTTTAGGGCTTTTGATCGGAAGAGTGATACGATTCGACTGATGTAAAACTTATCTCGAAACGGTTATTCAAATGACTTAATTTTGTTAATTGGAAATTTAAACACCCGAATTGAAACATTGTTCGTCGTTTGGATCACCGTTTTGAGATAAGTTTTACATAGGTCGACTCTTATTGTTCTTTTGATCAAAAGCCCTAAAACGTCGATTTGAAACTTGGGAAAAAAACTTAACAACGTTAAGTGTTTTTTAACGGGGTCCATTGAGACAAAAATAGTTGAAAGTTGGGACCGCTGGTAGTGATTTTTAAAGCTGGGATTATTATCAGCCAATACACAAAAATTGAGATTATTTATTTCCAATTTGCCTTATATATGTATACTAGGTTAGGTACCCATGTTTTACACGGGTTGAACAACTTAAATTTTATAAGTGATAACTTTATTAATAAAAGAATGATACATAAGCTTAAGTATTACATTAAATAAGTACGAAGTTAAATTATAACTACAATTCACAAACTTAAAATAAATAATAAATCTCTAAATATTTCTTTCAATGGGTAAAGATAAAATACGACGGGGGTAAAAAATGAAAAGTATAAGAAGGAATAGGATTAGGACACCTGACAATCTTCATCTCAAACTAATTTTAGGAAAGAAGAGTATTTTTGGAAATTTATATATTAGAACCAAGATTACATATATCAATTGATTTCCATATCAATTGAATCAATAAACAATCTTTGATCTTATCGCTCGCTGAAGCAAATCGAAGATTACATAATCAACTGATTTATAAATAGATCGAATATCTTTAACACGATGAACTTAGCTATGAAAGATGAAGGATTTGGTACGTATTCTTCCCCTTTATTTGATTCAATTGATTGATTCAGTTAAGTTCATGCGATTTTGATTCGAATCGTATTGAATTGATTCAATGTTTTGCTTCAATTAGGTAAATTGATTCCTTGTTTGTATTGGTTGGAATCGTTAGACATTGTGCCTTTTCTACTTGTGTTTGTGTTATATTAGTTCATTTGTGTGACTGTATCTGCACTATTGTGTAATTGTGTCATATTAGTTCATTTGTGTGACTATATCTGCACTATTGTGTCATTGTGTACTTAGATTATTGTGCAATTGTGTCATATAAGATCATTTTGTGTGACTGTATTTGCACTATTGTGTCATTGTGTTACCTAGATTATTGTGTAATTGTGTCATATTAGTTCATTTATATCATCATTGTTTCTAACTGATAAAATAGGTTTTACTTGTGTTTTAATTTATTATAGATTTTCTGCTAGCATTGTGTTATTTTATATTGAAATGTGTGTATATTTTAACAGAGTTTTATTGATTTAGATGTCGGAGTTTACGATGAACTTGGTGAAGAACGTGTATCCCCTAGGTTTGGAAAACTATATTACACACATGTCGTGAGTCGATCAATTAAACTTGTTATTGGTATGGTGTTTGATTTTGTTGAGATTGCCTATGGTTTTTATGTTAAGCTCACGCTAGTGGCTTTAGTGTTAGGAAGAATAGTGCATACACCAATCATGGTCTTCTTAAATTGAAGTATTATGTTTGTTCTAAGGAAGGGTTTAAAACTGGAAGTGAATATAGTACATTAGACGATGCAAACAATGGTAAAAGAAAGCGTAGGAAACCATCTAAGAGAACCGGATGCGGTGCAAATATTAAGTTTAGGTTGAATGATAAAAACAAGTATGAGGTTTAGGTTTTTGAAGAAGAACATAACCACAGTTTCGTCCATAAAGATGATATTCAGTTTTTAACATCTACGAGAAGGGTAGATTATGTAAAAGAAAGGGCTATTCAGGCGTTGTCTCAAGTAAACCTAGGTCTGGTTAGAGTGTTTAACATTTTGAAGAGTTTGTATGGTGGTTATGAGGAGCTAGGTGCAACAAAGAATGACTTTAAGAATTTTAAGACTCGTCAAAATGAATAATTTAGTGAATATGATGCGGATATGGTAATTAAACGTTTTGAGAAGAAAAAGAAGTATTGTCCCAATTTTTCATTTGATTATACTATTAAAGAAGACAGATCTTTAGGTGGTTTGTTCTGGGCTGATGTGGATTCAAAGAAGAGTTACTTGGTTTTTGGAGATGTTACAGAATTTGATGCGACCTATCGATCAAACAAGTAGCACTCAAAACTTCATTGTGTCTTTTATTCATTCATTGTGTTATATTTTGTTTTTAACGTTTCTATTTTGTTTTTCTAGGTATGATTGGTGCTTGTCCGTTTCACTGGTATAGATAACCACAATAGGAATATTACATTTGGTGCTGCGCTTCTTGTATCTGAAACTGCTGAATCATATAGGTTGTTGTTGAGGGCGTATCTTCATGCTTTTGGTTCTGCACCTAAAGTAGTTGTTACTGACCAAGATGTTACTATGAAGAGGGCTATTTAGGATGTTTTACCAAATAGCTGACATAGATTATGTATGTAGCATATTTGGGAGAAAGTGACTAGTAAGGTATTTGTTATTCTGTTTCGACTTATTTTTGTGCATTGTGTCTTTTTATCTAAATTGTGTATTTTTTTTACACTTTATATATTGCCTCTATACTTTATGTTACATTGTGTCTTATGTATATTGTGTCTTTTTTCATGTTCAAATATTTGTAGATAGTTTTATGCTACATTGTGTATTTTTTATGCAACATTGTGTCTTTTTTTCATGTTCAAATATTTATAGATAGTTTTTCATGTTCAAGTGACACAATGCAGAGAGTTTTATGTACATTGTGTCTTTTTATGCTACTCTATCTAAATTGCGTCTTTTTTCATGTTTAAATATTTGTAGGTTGGGCCAGCGACGCTTAATGTTACTAAGTTCAAAGAAAAATTAGCTCAGATTGTGTGGACAGATTCTATTACTATGAATGAGTTTGAAGAAAAATGACATTCAATTCTTTCTGAATATGGGTTAAGTGATCATGAGTGGTTGGTTGATATTTATAAGATTGGACAAGACTGGTTACCTGCGTATTATCTACAGGAGAATTTTTCTGGACTTATGCATACCACGTCAACATCAGAAAGTGAGAACCATTTTTTAACCAATTTTGTAATCCAAGGTCAACATTAGTTGATTTTTTAGTCACTTTGAATAAGCAATTGAGACACAAAGGTATGAGCATAGAAGAAATGATCATGAATCTCGATACACTGTTCCTGGATTTTTAAATCCATTGTTCGTTCTTGAGAGTCAAGCTGCAAAAATTTTTGCACAGACGATTTTTTCGATTAGCAATTGGAGATAGAGGATGGTATTCATAGTTGTGCTTCTGTTACTAGACAACAAGTTGGTGTTTTATAAAGTTTGAAATTGAGGATTTGAAGCAGCCATGCTCTATATTTTTTGAGGTATTAATTGTGTCATTATTATGTATGTGTTGTGTATTTTTATTGTGTAATATTTTTAATGCTATTAATGTTGTTGAGTTTATTTGTGTCTTGTAATAATACTATTCATTCATTGTGTAATTTTTTAATGCTATTAATTGTGTCATTATTATGTATTTGTATATTTTTATTGTATAATATTTTTAATGCTATTAATGCTGTTTAGTTTATTTGTGTCTTGTGATAATGTTATTCATTGTGTAATTTTGTAATGCTACGTGTCATTATTCTATATTTTTGTATTTTCATTGTATAATATTTTTAATACTGTTAATGTTGCTTAGTTCATTTGAGTCTTGTGATAATGCTATTCATTCTATATTTTTTTTAATGCTATCAATTGTGTCATTATTCTGTATTTGTGTATTTTCTGTTAATCCTTTTTGTTTGTGTTCTTTTTGTGTAGGTTGTGTAACATTTCGGATTTTTCAAACCTGTATTTGTTTACACATAACCCGACCCAGGAATATTTCGGATCGTTATTATTAAACAAATAAAACTATTATAAGTATTCTTTAATATATTTTCAATTTGTATCCTTTAAAGTTCCTTACATTGACATTTCTTGATTTAAACTTTAAGATAATAATAAATTAGGCATTTATGAAAGTCTAGGGACCATTATTGCCAAAACATAAAATTCACTTTGTTTTCGCCGGAGCGCCGCACCTTCCCCTCACCGCCACGCGCCGCCGTGGACTTACTGCACAGATCGTTTAAACTTGATTTCGTTTTCTAGTTCGTTTATGGTATAAAATCGTTTATTTTAAGCACGTTTGAGAGAAGTAAGGACCAAGTAAACATCATACAACTAAAATATCATTCCTAAATCGTTTATTACAGACCAAGATCAAATCTTTATGAATCTTTCGATGATTCTTTCCTTAAAACGATATTTACTTGCTTAAACGGGCCAAAAGGCCATAATTAGTTCGGTTTATGTTTTTCTATATAAACAACACTTAGATATCTGCTGTAAACCTTAATCTAACCCTAATACACCTCCTCCAGCCGTCACCTACATCTGGTCATCCTCAAAACCTTCGGTTTTTGCGTATTCGTTAAAGATACAAGACTTGATCGTTAACTTTGCTTGCTTTAGGACCTTTGACTTCCGTTTCTCATCAATCCTTTCACTTACCGGGTAAGTTGTAAACTGTAAAATCTTTCATACATATTCCCTAGTCAATAACCTTCAATCAATTTCGGTAATTGAAGGGTGTTGACTGGTCAATTCGCTTAAAACCCGTTAAAGAGCAAAACAGTCAACAAGTTTGACTATCTTTTTTTCATACTTCTGGTAGGATTCAACGTTCGGTTCAGAAGACTTTTATTCTTGATTGAGTCGGTATGGATCTAGATCTTTTGATGACATCGAGTTATTCGTCGATTAGGTATACGGTTATGCTTGATTACGTTAACTGTGTGTAGTGTGTGTGTTGAGAGTGAATTTAGGTAGAGTAACTAGGTAGGAGAAGGAATAATCAAAACTGTTACATTAATCATACCTTACAGGGGTATATATAGTGATGACCACATTCGTTAAGATATAACTTAACGAATGTGTCATTCGTTACACAAACTTAACGAATGAACATACTCATTCGTTAATACATTAATCTAAACGAATAGCCCTCATTCGTTATCTCATTCGTTAAGAAAGGTTAATGAATGAGCTTACAATTAATACGAATGTGTTACATTCGTTACGGGGTAACGAATGTAACTTACAATAGAGCGAATGGGCTATACATTTACCAAAATGCCCTTTACATTAAACTATAATATAATAATACACATATAAAGACCGAGACGTACAAAACATGTATCAACAATTCTTGAAACGAAATTTTAGGCTACTGACCAAAACTCGACTTCTGATTCGCTGTTCGGATTCTGGTCAGTACCAGCTCGCTTAAACGTTTATTCAACATAACTGGAGTTCTACTCATCCGTTTGGATTGATTCCAGCGGCATTAATTTTGTTTTTGTTTATAGTTTTATATCACAAAGTTTCAGGTTCTAATAAGTTATCTCGTTTGACGCGTATTGGACGACTCGCTTATCCGTTTGCTCGTTTATTCTTAATTATACTCGTTTGCCTTTAATCTAGGGTGAGTTTTATCATTCCCCTATCTTACTTGATTTTCACAACGTTTTGGGGACATATGCCTCATACTATATATATACCTATATATACATAAATATCAAAAACAGCAAACGTGTAATTGTGTGTGATTAATCAAATATACTTGTTATGTGCTTATTTGTCTTTGTATGCAATCGTTTGACATATCCCCTTGGATAGGGTTCTCATTATTGACCACCGCCCGATTCGCTTGGCAACGGTCTTATTCTATTTATTTGCTCATGGTTGATTTACCGGCGCCCAATTCGCCTTGACAATGGTTTAGTCGACAACTTATTTGCTTATGGTTTGATTTCATTACCGCATTTATTACGTTTTGCTTATTTATTATATTAACATTATTTTTGGTGTCAAAACTTGGTGATAAACTCACTCAATATTTTTGTTGGCAAAACTCCATTTTCTACGCATATGCAGGTTGCTTGAAGTTGAAGTATGGACACTTAGAAAGACCTTACGGTAATATTGAAGACAACTTGAATTTAAATGATTGTATACATTTATTTGAATTGTATTGTTGTATTTGAATATTGTTTGCACATTTGAAATAAAATAATTAAATAGATATTGTCACATTTATATTATGATAGTATCTTCGAGCTGTGAGCAATCGGATCACGCCCCGGCATTTCCGCCTTAGGTTGGGGTGTGACATTATGTTTCGAACTGCAGATCAAACCATATTATGTAGCTGCAGAAGATTTGAACTGTTTGGATTACTATGCATACATATTTTTTATGTTCTTAGAATTTGTTTCATAACAGAATTCATGAATAAGTATATAGTTAGGCGATGGAGAAAGGAAGTTGTTCCAAATATGTCACTTAGGCCGGAAGAATTTGAAAAAAATGATGTTGAAGTTGTTCTTCGTCAACTTAGGTTTGCACAGGATTATAATATAAATAAATTGGTTAGTGACAAAGAACAGTTGTGTCTTTATAGAGATTATGTCAAAGGCTATATGCCTAAGGCTAATGCGGCTCAAGTTGTTGCCCCACCCCCTAGCAGGAGAGATAGATTTGCATAAATGACCGGAATGAGAGAACCATGTAGTGTTACAATAAGAAATCCTGTTAGAACAAGAACAAAAGGTTGTGGGAGTCAAAAGTGCTTTAAGTCAGCTCGTGAGATAGCAATTAATCATGCTGGGGACAAACAAAGGGTATGTAGTTTCTGCAAAGGTGTTGGTCACAATATACGTGTGACATCTGCCCCGATCGGACCCGACCCAGGTACCCGTTTTCCGATCCGATCTCTTTCTGTTATGATTTAATATTTATTTATACTTATATTTTACTTTTAATAATAATAATATATTTTCCTTCCCGCCTCTTTCTCTCTCTTTCTTTCCGCCGTCCCCTCCCTCTTCTTTCTTCTCTCTTTCCGCCTTCTTTTCCCTCTTGTCGCCGTCCCGCCCTTAAGCCTTGTTTCCCTCTCTCCTTACTCTTTGCTGTCCTTTGTTCCTTCCCGCCTAAGGTTGTCTGCGCAACTCCACGCGCCAGACTCTTATAAGGAAGCCTGCGTGAAGACCACCTGTTACTGCGATACGCGAGACGAACTGTCCCCGCAGCGCGCTAAGGATTTTAGTTCTTCCCGCGGCGCGCTATGGATCCCGTTCTTCCCGCGACGCGCTAAGGAATATAGTTCTTCTCGCGACGCGCTTAGAATTGAAGTTCTTCCCGCGGCGCGCTTAGAAATATAGTTCTTTCCGCGGCGCGCAAAGGTTGGTTCTGTCTGCCTTCGCGCTCGCGCTCTCTTGACCTTCTGTGTCTGCCTTCGCGCTCGAAGCTTTCTCGCGCTGTCTTGTGTCCTTTCTTCTGTTTTAACTTGCTTGTTTGCTTTTGATATCTTATCTTTTGTGCTGTTGACCTAACCTGTCTTATGTCTGAAAAGCCACTTTTGGCGCAGCATGCGCACCAACCCCATTGGTTGACAGAAAAAGTGACTGACATTATCTTTTGAGATCTGCTTTTCCATGCTTTGACCAGTACCTTTATCTGACCCTCCCATGCCTGTTTACTGTTCCCTGTCAGCTTTCTCTTGTCCCCTGCAGCTGCCATATCTTTTGATATCTTTTGCTTTTGGAATCTTTTACTTTTTGGAGATCTTTTCCTCTTTTCTAGGGATTGTGTTCCCTAGGGTTTCTCTATAAATAATAATGTTATTTTCCTAACACTACACACACAAAGCACTTAATCTCTCCTGTCCTCTCTTGCTCCTTGCCGTTGTTCTTCCTCTGCCGTCTCCTCTCTCTTTGCCTCCGTCTTCCTCCCTGTTCTGCCCTGCTTTTACGGTAATATATAATATATATTATATAATAATTTACTTATTAATTATGCTAACTTGTAATCAAGACTAAAAATCAATCATTAAAACAATAATCTTGTTTATAGGTTAACTTGTGCTTGTTTAAAGTTGGTTCTTGCTTTATCTTACACCGCATCGTTTATCAAGTGAGTAATCTCGTACCTAATCCCTTTTTATTTTTAATGTTTTGGGATGTTCATGTGTTCGTACAAACTTGAGTCTTAAACTGGTTTATGAACTTTAGTCGCGCAGTATCCCATGTGTTGAGGACGTTTACTTGGCTGTTTATTTGTATGTGTGTATCATTAACCGCTTTGTTCGGCCTATTCCGAAGTTTTCATGGATCCATTAGATGAACACGGGAGACCTATCGTTTACGGTTTTCTTTGTTTACACTTGCACAGATGTTTTCTTGTTTTTGTGCTCATTTGGGAGCACGGATTGAACTATGAACTATGATCTATTTAGGCTTGATCACAATCTGATTACACCCTTGTTAAACACCAGACATACACGTGTTGCGCGCAGATTTATTGTTATCTATGTATTGTATTAAACTTGATTTCTCACCAACACGCAAGTGTTTGACGTTTATTTTAACACATGTTCAGGTTTGCAGTAGCTGTTTTGGAGTTCGAGGACACGTAGGAAGTTTCTTTATTTTGGACCTAGATTAAAATGTATCAAGACAAGTTATTGCTGTTCGAATATTATGATTTATAATATATTGATTTATGATGATTTATGTTATCTTATGTCTACTTTGCGCGTGCGCGAATGAATGTATTTATTAAATATTGACACCCAATAGTGTCACGAGTAATGAAACAATATGTGGCGCCCCGATGTATAATCCGCCTTTGGTCGGGGTGTTACAATACGCACTTGCAAGTTATTCTTACAATGCATTAAAGAGAAAGAAGCATCAACCAGTTCAGGAGTTTCTTGTTTGCAAGATTCAGAATGTCAATAATTTCTATTTTTAGTAATACTTTATACTTTAGATTACTGTGTCATAATGGTCATTGTGTCATACTGGAATATTTGTGTATGAATGGAGTGACTTTTTGCTTTATACTTCAGTTTTTATTTGTGTCTAATGCTCATTGTGTCATACTGGAATATTGTTTCTAAATGGAGTGTTTTACTTTTAGCTTTTATACTTCAGTTTTATGCTTATTTGTGTCATGTTGGAATATTGTGTCATATTGTAATATTGTGTTATATTTTTAAAGGCATTCTAAATTTTGTCATCACAATGCGTGTGTGGATTTTTTTTTTGTTTGTTTTTTGTATGTGTCATACTGGAATATTGTGTCATATTTTAATATTGTGTTATAATGGTTATTTTGTTATATTTTTAAAGACATTCTAAATTTGGTCATCATAATGTGTGTGTGGCTTTTTTTTTTGTTTTTGTTATTGTGTAACATGATACCTTTCATTGTGTAATATCCTATTTATTGACAAATATGATCATACAATATTCGAGACGAACCAAAATACATTTCTAAACCATTCAAGCAGCAAGGAAACCAAAACAGAGTAGCCATAAGTGTTTTCATCAATAACCAATAAGGAAACCAAAACAGAGTAACCATACATTTTTAAACCATTCAAGCAGCAAAGTTCACATTTTTTTCAACCATGCAGCCATCTAGTCTTAAAAAAGAAAATAAAAGGAAACCAAAACAAAGTAACCATAAGTGTTTTCATCAATAACCAACAAGTTAACACTACTTTAACTAACCATACATCCACCTTTCTTCAATCCACTTCTTCAGACAACCTTTGTAGTATTCTTTTTTTGCATTCTTTTTGTAGCTTCTTTCTTTCATCTACTGTTTTTGCCAAACAAAGCCTCACCCTTTTTATAACAAAGTCTCCGTTTACGTTTATGTCATGCAAAGCAATGTTAGTGGAATACTTTCGACATAAATCTATGATTTGCGCCTCCTGCTTTTTTGCTGCCTCCTTCTCAAATCCACGCGCCCAATCCTTGGCTTCCTCACCCTTATAAGTCTACATATGCCTCATTGCAAAAATACTACAATCGATATAGTTGGTTGAAGTTTTCCATGACATTTGCAATGCTTCTATATTATTTTGTAGTTTTCATAAGCTTTGCCTTTGGGTGTGATATTTGATCAAGATAAGCTTCAAAAGCTTGTTTCTGGAAACAAAAAAAAAAATAGTTGAGTTTTCTGAAAAAAAAATAGGTGTGATATATGATCAACAATTTTTATACTTACTGCTTTTTTTCGTAGACATTGTATTTAACCTTAGGGCTTAATTTTGATGCAATGTTGTCAATGAGAACAGTCTTTGTATCTTCTAGGTTGAAGCAGATGACATAAAAGTGGTGTACCTGAATAATTGGTACAAATACAATATCAATGTCTTCAATAGTTTCCAATTTTTCTTTCTTTAAAAGCTCAGCCATTTTAATCCTGAACTGATCAAATCTGTTCGTTTCGTCTACATCAAAGTCAAACTGTATACAATTGTATTAGATAATGGAAAATATATATTATGACACAAAACTTATAATATGACACAAAAAGGCACAATGATACAATGATATGCATTTATGACACAATGAATTGCATTGTGTCTTAAGAACCTAACATGCATTATGACACAATGACACAATGATATGCATTATGTTATGACACAATTTCTAACAAAACAACATGCATTGTGTCTTTTATTTGTGTTTTATTTGTTTACTTAAGAAACTTTTTGTGTACTTACAATCATCAGGATATTACAAAGCAGATGATATACATATTTCTTTCCCCTTGTCTTCTCTCCATTGTTTAAAATATGTGACCACAATTTATAACATCGGCATGTAATTCAACTCCTGGCATCAGGCTTTCCAATTCAACTCTTGGCAATGATATAACATCTGTGATCAAGAATATATCATCCCTGAAAAAAACGGTAACATAGCAATTAATAAAGTAACTGTACACAGATCATTGTGTTAAATTTTGTAATAATGTTTAAAAGGTGTTTGTACCAAATGATTATGTCCCTGTAAATAAGTAGGATGAAACATTATTCTCAGATTGTGTCCTTTTGTCTGTCATAACAACTTGTCTTTGAACGAAAGGAGAACACAGGATTTCAGCCAAATTCCTATTTTTTGCAGGTCTTTTTTGCTCAAGTTCCTCATTCTGTTGCAGTTTTACACATGAAATTGGTTCGGCAATAATAACAGTTTTAACTGGTGTGATGTAGTCATGCGCTTCTATTTGAAGGGTGGACAATTTCTTTATTGTTTCATCAACATCAACAACTTGTTCAACACCGTCATCTATTTACAATATGACACAATCAATAACACAACAGATTATGACACAACAGACTTTATGACACAATAGTTTTAGAATATGACACAACATACTTATAACACAACATATACGCACCTTGATAAGATTTTTTAACCTCATCCACATCGTCCTTTTTCTGTTTTTCCCCTTCTTCAACCATGTATGCTTCATTTCTTTTTCCTTTTGACTTGATGTACATTTTTGTTATCGTCTTTCTTTGCTCATCAGCCATGTCTTCCTTCTTATCCTTTCCAGCTTCAGAATTCATTATGCTTTCTGAAATCTAATTAATATATGACAATTAGAATATAACACAGTAGATTATGCCACAACAGCTTTATGGCATGATGGTTTAATGTGACAATAGACTTTTATCACGCATTACACATGTACCATGAGACGATTTTTTAACCTCATCCATTTGGTTATTATTCTTTTCTTGCTCTTCTTCAACCATTTGTTGTGCACCCTTTTCTTTTCCAGCTTCATCATTCATTGTGTTTTTTGTTGCTCCCACCTCTGATTCCGGTGTTGGTGGTGTTGGTTGAGACAAATGTAAGTCAAAGCTTGGTGGTTCAAAAGAGTTAATGAGGTTTCTCTTTTTAAATAATGAAATGGCTTTTTGTTCCATTTGATCAAACTCCAACATTTGTGATTCAGTAATTTCAAATGGTGTATTGTCAATAGCTTTTCTGTTTTTCACACCCATGTATGTCAGCTTGCATAACTTCATCTTGGTTGCTTTTGTGAAACTTCTTTACCAAAAGTCCACATTCGTCTTTTCGTTGTCTGATCAACCTACCTTGTGGAAATGATTAATTCCCTTTCGTAACAAAAACTCAAGTTTCTCCTCATGTTCATCAAATTGTTTCAGCTCTTTCTTTAACATACTAGTCAAAATTTGTAAAAACAAAGAATATTTTTTATTATTTACAAATATAATGCAATGAAAATATAAAGAAAATGTAGATATGATTAATTATCATACCTCCTCTGTCTCCAAGGAGTCATCTTTACCAGTTCTGTCTCCATTATGTCATATTCACATGATTCTATTTTCAATGACTCATCTTCATCTAACCCATCCTCATCTGACTCCTTTTCTAATTTAGGTTCTTCTAATACAAATCGCATATTACACAATGATCTTAGTAGTTTCTAATATATTATTAAATTATGCTAACCATAGTGAATGAAACAAAATATAATATGACATAATAGATTATATACCTTGAATATTAGCTTGAAAATCACTTTCATTGTGTCTTTTTATAACAACTTTTAACTACGTTTTTGATTCTTCAACTTTTTCATTCATTGCGTTTTTTTCCTTTGTTTATAAGAATGTTTTCCTTAAACTCCACTAATGTAATGAAATCGATCTTTCCAAGTGTTTTAGAATCTTTAACCCATTTCCCCTTGGCTGAAAGTTTTTGTCATCGATATATATATATATATATATATATATATATGTTAATAGTAAAAGAAACAATAATCAGCAAAATATGTAACTTTAATTGTGTAATATATATTTTGATTATTTTACCGCGAGTAATATCATTGGGCCATTGTAAAGTGCATCAACATCACCGATCCATCCTTTCCGTGTTTCTTTAAGACATTCTATAACGTAGTCACACAAACTCAAGCTTCTTATGCTAGTGTTTTTCATTACCGATGTCAAAAACCTTTGATTGACAGTATTGCTCATCATCGTCTCCCCCATTACAGTGAAAAACATAACTAGGAAGTTAAGCTTAAAGATCCTTCCACAGTCTTTTCTGTTCTTCATTTTATCACTGAAATAGCTTACAAATATCTTCTGATGTATGCTATCACCAAATTGACTCCTCCATTCTTTTAAAACATGATCCTTTTTGTTTGGCTTTCTCTTTGCGTGTACCTTCACGCCACCATTTGGTATTCCAAAAACTTCATTGATCAACATATTTGTTATATTGAAACGTAGGACCCCATCAAATACCAAGTTTGTTATTGGATCATAGTTTTCAAGAAGCCAGTAAGCAAAAGCAGTAGGGACTGTGTGTGTATTTATGGACAACGTTTCACCAAACCCTATCTCAATTACTGATTTTCTCTAATTTTCATTCAAGTTATCAGTAAAGTTTGATGGTGAACACCTCATGTTTAACTTCTGATGTGTAAATGGAAAGTATTTTGGTTCTTGTTTCTATTGTGGAATTGCAGCCAATACCATCTTCTTCTTCTTCTTTTCTAGTTCTCTCTTTTTTTGATCTTTTCCTTTCTTCCTCTTTTCGCTAGTTGGTTCTTTGTCTTTGTTTGACTTTGATACTTTTTGGTTATGAAAAACTTGAATAGGGATCATCAAATCATCAACTATAAAAAAGCCACAAACGATTTAATATGGCACAATGGTAATAATGATGTATAACACAATCGGAATTTAACACGGTAGATTTTGCCACAACACTCAAACGATCTAGATTGACACTTTTGACACAATAATGCGAGCAATCACATAAATGAACTAACATGACACAATAATCTAACTATACAATGGCACAATAAAGCAGATACAGTCACACATATGAATATACAGTCACAATAACGATCTTATATGACACAATTACACAATAATCTAGCTACAAAATGACATAATAGTGCAGATACAGCCACACAAAATGAATATGACACAATTACACAATAATCAAGCTACACAATGACACAATAATGCAGACACAGTAACACAAATGCTTATATGACACAATTACACAATAATCAAGCTACACAATGACACAATAGTGCAGAGACAGTAACACAAATGCATATTTGACACAATTACACAATAACCAAACTACACAATGACACAATAAAACCTAAACACAATGAAAAATAAGACCTAAAATGTACCTTCGTTTGAAGTTATTTTTCGTTTCTTTGGTTAATTTTTTCTTGTTGCCATTCTCTTTTTAGCAACAATAGGTTCCAAAATTTGAAGTGTCTTCTCCAATGACGGTTGTTTAGTCGGAGGATCGATTGCCGGTGACGTAGATGACGCCATTGATTTGGCGACGGAGGCTAGTTGAGATTTGAATTGGAAAATTGTGGTGGTTTTATTGAGGTTTTTCAGAGGAAAAGGTGAAGAACGCATGAAGAAGTTATGAAGAATAAGGCAGAGGACGGTTAGCATTCGTAAATTGAGGTTTAAGTTTTGCCCCTTGTTGTAACATTCGTTACTTTTCAAACCCGAAAACGTACCCTACCCAGTTTAAATTTTTGGCTTTGTTTATAAAGATATATATATGTATATATACATACATATCTATATGTATATATATATAAATATATATATATGTAATATATACATATATATATGTATATATATATATATCAAGTTTCATTCCATGTATTTTATGAGATATTCGTCGATCTTTATTGAATTCGTTAAATCAACCCGCTTTATTGTTACATGCATTCTCGTTCATTGTTCATCGTTAATACTATATTTACGACGATTTATGCCTATCGTTTTTCATTTGATTCAACTATCGGAACCCCGGGATTTAAAGTTTTGGCGAAGTTAAGTATCCGGGTAAAATATGAAAAATATCAAAGTATTAAACTTTATTTCATTATTATAGTTTTTCAAAGTTCAAGGTTTATTTTGAATATATACTTTAGAAACCTAATTTAAAACAAATAGAAAGCTGAGGAACCAAAGTTTAAAGTTTTCAAAATATAATATATCTATTTAAAAGTTAAAACCCAGCCCCGTCCCCTTCCCTTTACCCCGTCTTTCCGGCCACCACCGCCGGTGGTGGTGCAAAAATCCCGGCGACCCTCGTTCAGCCGTAAAACACGCATTTGACCCACCTAATCTTCATGACGGTTTTAATCTTTGGTATCTCGTTAACCTGTTAAACAAAAACCCCAACTTAATATGAACAAACACAAACCAGATTAATCAATTTGAAGTCCTAGGGTTCTTCATGAAGAAGATGAACCCTGGTTATTATTTCTTATATTTTAGTTCTGCTTAACCACCTACAATTGATTCTAGTCCAGTAGTTAACACGTTCTTGTGTGAATGGAAGGACCCGGGTCAGGCGTAGTATAATGTTTATTTTTTTTGACAGCTTATTAATCCTTTTTATAATTAAATTAATTATTTAAAAATCATAATAAATCAAATAAAGTTATTTTAAAATTAAATATTATAAATTATATTTCACTTTTCACCCCAAAAACCAACATTCGGTTCGTTAAACTTTTCGTCAAAAACCAACTAATATTATATTAATATTTAAGTAACTTCGTAAATCATCAAAATAATTTTATCTTTCAACCCCATTTATAAATTAGTAGAAATCGTTTCATAATTATCACCAAAATATTTTCGTCATAACTTTAAAACTCGCTAAAAACCCGTAAAACTTAAAATAATATTAAATAATATATATACCTTAAAATGACATTTAAACCTTAAAATGAAACTACTAAATCCCGATAGCTAGTTTTGATTCCCTTATATTTCCTTTATAGTTTGCGACGTTTGACCGCTTCGTCCTTCCTTGCACTTGCTTTTGGTTCTCGTCCAAGTTATCCCCAAACCCAAAAGTGAGTTTTCATAACCCTTTTTTTACTTTTACACGTTTTGGGGTGTAGCACGCTCCAAACTTTTATTTGTTATTTCATGTTTCATGTCGTAAACTAAAATTCACATGCGTGTCTTGTATGCATTTGTTTCGTATCATAATGCTTGTAAATTATGTGATTATGCGCTAGTTTTTTATTGTTTTGTTGGTGGAGACTCATACACATACTCAAAGTGGGAGCGTCCGACGGGACGTACCTGCTCTGTCCATTTTTCAACTTTTGTTAATAAATGGCAATGTCATTATCATATTCTATACTCTAAGTAGCTTGGCGAACGAGGGTTCCTTAGTAGATTTGACATATGTCAAGTGAACGGGAATATCATGTATTTACTTTTCTTTTACTTTATGATTGAGACGATACATCTTGACTTGTGAATTTTACACTTTTTGTATTATATACATATGCAAAACCTTATAAATTCTCACCAACATTATTGTTGACAAAATATTATTTTAAACATGCTGCAAGTTGAAGTTTAAGGATTGAAGACTAGATTAGTTGGACCATTAGGTTATTAGAAACATATCATAATGAAATTCAAAGTTATTGTATTGTTATTTGATTAATACCAAATTGTGTATTTATGATGTAATGAAATGAAATAAATATAATTATTGTCACTTTAATAGCGTTACGAGCTTATGAGTGATCTATACGTTACATCCGAGCGTATTCCGCTTAAATCCGGGGTGTTACACTTGTGCTTTTCTAATTTTACAAAATTGCCACTGTGTTTTTTTAGCCTTTGATTTTGTTTGAGATCTCATCTAATGATTGATAATCCTTCTCATCCTTCTCATTTTTTGTAACATCTTGGGGATACCCTTTAAAGTTTAGGCTAAAAATGACATTCTTAGAACCTCGAGGGCATAAAATGAAAATTTTTGATTTTCAAGACCCATCCCGCTACGCGATGGAAAGAATATAGCCTTCATCGCGCTACGCGATGCACTTTCCCAGAAATTTAGAAAAAGGGGGTGTCGCGCTACGCGATGATCCAAGATAAAGGAGGCATCGAGCTACGCGATGACCACGTTAAGAAAACACACGTGTCTAACCACGTGGCAGATTTTGGTAAATTGCGGCGTCGCGCTACGCGATGGCTGAGGGGAAAGCCCCATCGCGCTACGCGATGGTGGCCAAAATTTGCATATAAAAGGGGAGCTACGGGTTTGAACCAAAAGCATCCCAAAAACACCTTCACAAACACACACTTAGTGTTGGGTAGCGTGCCTGATCGTTGTGAGGTTCTGACGTCCTGATTTCTCGTGATTCATGCAAGAATTGAAGTTCTGAAGCCCTGTAGATTCGTCAAACGAGTTAGAAGCAAGGTTCTGATGGTTTAAGCTTCAGTACGCGATATAGAGTAGAAGTGCTGCTCGATCAATCTTAGGCGTCTAAACTCTGAATAATCATGTGAGGTAGGGGTTTCGCTTAAGTATTATTTTATTATTATAATGGCTTAGACTATAGTCGGGGGTATAGCCTGAACCTTGATTACTGATAAGCATAATATACCTTTTCATAAGTAAAGGTTATAGTCAAACTATTGTTTTTTTTTGTGATTAAGAAACGTGAGAAATAAAATAATATTTCTTTATGATTAAGAAATATATGAAAAGGTTATAGTTAAATTAAAGTTTCTTCTTGAAGAAGAAACCCAATATGGATGTTTCTTCCTAAAGAAGAAGCATAGTATATGATTAATGAATAAGCAAAGTGACTAAAGGTCCAAATGTTTTATAGAAAGAAATGATTTGTCAAGGTTAAGCTATACGAAACAGACTATAGGTCTGAAGCTAGATCGTTGATCTAGATATTTATACAAAGGTTGTTCTCGTACTATAGGTCCGAGATAGAAAGAATGCATAAATCAGAAAGATACATTCATCAAGAACAAAGGTGAATACGCTAAACCTTTTATTGTATGAGTATGTTTTATAGGCGTGAATACGTCCAACCTTTTTATATTGTGAAATGTTTTTTGACGTGAATACGTCTATGTACTGTCTTTTTGGAAAGATATTTACTCTTATAAACTATGGATTGTTATCCATATGTGAAAGAGTTATGAAAGTATTTGCATGAGGGTTGGTTCAAATCCTCTAAAACGTTTTGATACAAGGTAGTACTAAACACTCAGGCTAAAATACATGTGCCAGGATCCATACATATATGATTTGTAGTAGGCACACTACAAACATACTGACCATGAGGCAAGTGACTGTCTCTAGGGCGAGTGAAGTCCGATTATGTGGTCTATTGGTATTTTTAGTTCCGATGAGATAGGATGAGGCCCACTGAGTAGTTGAATGCTATTGGTGTTGTGTCATTACGAAGGTGATTTTGTATTAAAGTATGTGATTATGTTATGATGAATTATGAAACCTTTTATTGAGTCAGCATTATTCACCAGCACATAGCTGACATATTTTCCCCTATTTCAGGAAAACGGTAAAAGGTTAGAACAGGCAACCAAGACAGATTAGAAGATTGGGGACATAGTCATTAGAGGTGATCTGATGGCTTAGATATTTTAAATATTGTGAAGAATCATGTTTTAAAAATGACAGGTATTTGAAATATCAAAACGGGTATTAAATTCCTAAGATTTTAATATAATGATATTTTTATTCAAAAGATTTTCGCTAAAAGAACGTAACTCTGATATATTTATAAAACATGTACCAAATATTGGTCATACGCCTAGGCCCTAGGTCGGGGTGTGACATTTTTTTTACCCCATTTGTAGAATAACTTGACCCATAAACTAAACTAAAATAGTATTATGAGAACATAAATGGTACAATCGGAACAATACGAACCCAGTTGTGAGTGGAAGAAAGCTTCGATCAGTCGAAGAATGCGTGCAATAAAAGAGAACCAATAAGGTTTTGATCGGCAATATATGGATAGAAAGAAAAATATTACGGTTACAGGGGAAAAGAAGGCGAGCCAAGTTCAGTTAAAGATCCACGTGTTTTTAACAATGAACCCGCTGAGTAAGTTTTAGAAGCTAAAATGCTTCGTATATCTGTAAATGTTTTCTTATATTATATATATATATATATGTTTAAGTTCAGAAGAGAAATGAAATTACTATGAGAAATGCGAGAAATGAATATGGGCCACTAGTTTTATTTTATGTTTTAAATGTTTAAAAATAAATGAAAAAATGTAAATGCAACAATAAATGCATTCTCTCTTTTCAATTAATACAACTAATATAATCATAATAAATCTCTCTCTTTTCAATTAATACAACTAATACGATCATAATAAATATTCTCTAATTAACAAATATCATAAAATAATATATTTTTTTTCAATCGATATACTTAGAAAAATTATTGTTATAAATAAAAATAATAAAACATCATACAAATGTTTTGAGCAATAAAAACGTATAATATACAAAAAAGTATACAACTTACATATGTAATTCGACATCAACAATTATATAAACTAGACAAAGATACGCATATCATATACGTGTGTAGGTTATATGTTTTTCGTGTGTAGGTAATATGTTTTCTTATTCTTAGACAAGTGTATGTTATATGTTTTTGTGTAGGATGTATATTTTTTATTGACATTTAATGCTAACATGTGTGTAGGTAATATGTTTTCTTATTCTTAGACAAGTGTATGTTATATGTTTTTGTGTAGGATGTATAGTTTTTTGTATTATTCATCACAATGTACCTACGTGTTAATGGATATTGATATATTGAGTTGGAAGAAATTGGTTTTGGATAGAAAAAAAAAATTTAATGTATGAATAAATTGTATTTGTGTAGGATAAAATTTTCGAGTGTAGGTTATATGTTTTTCGTGTGTAGTTTATACGTTTTCGTGTGCGTGTGTAGTTTATTGATACTGAATTTTGTGTGTCGGTTATATGTTTTTCGTGTGTAGGTTCCATGTTTTCTTATTCTTAGAACAAATGTAGGTTATATGTTTTTGTGTAGGTTATTCCTTACATTCTTTCAAGCCAACAGATTACATTATTTGTAAATGGAGGCTTCTCATGCATTTGACCCAAAAATTCATGGGTATGGGTCTTACCAAACCCAGATAGGTCTTAAACGGGTTATAATCTCTCATTTAATTAAAAAATTAATCCCACCAAATATTTGATATGAAAATCCTATAACATAAAGGTATACTAAAAATTAATATCCAATTAAAAAAAATATTATTTATAATTAAGAAACAATTTATAGTAAAAAAATAAGCGGACCATAGGTCACCAAATCCAGATAACTTTTAAATGAGTTTAACATATCATTTATTTGTGAAACCCTTTCATCATCAAACTCTAAGTATATTATCAACTTTTTTACAATAAAAAAAATTAAAATACAAAAAATAAATATTAAAAAACGAAAAATGTAAAACAACCCCCTAAACCTCATTAAATTCTCTCAAGCAATCATATTGCTTTATTTATAAATGAAGATTTCTTATGCATTTAATTCGAACTCACAGGTATGGGTTTTACCAAATCCAGATAACCCTTAAACGGGTTATAACATCTCATTATATGAAAAATTAATCTCACTAAGTATTTAATATGAAAACCCTATAAAATAGGGATATACTAAAAATCAATATCTAATTTTTTTTTTAAAAATATTATTTATATTAAGAAATAATTTTATAGTAAAAAAAATAAGCGGGTCATGGGTCTCACCAAACCCAGATAACTTTTAAACGGGTTATAGCATCTCATTTATTTGTGAAACCCTTTTATCATATTATTAACTTCGTTATAATAAATAAAATTAAAATTCAAAAGGATATACAAATATTAGAATCAAAAAGTGAAAACAACCCCCGTAATACAGGGGATAAAACCTAGTTTTCTATATATGTACATCCGTTTGAACTTACGTTTTTTCCAATTCATTTTGATGCTTTCATCCGGTTTATTCTAATTGAAAAAAACATATATATTTACATAAATTTCTTGTTCACATAAATACATATTTTTATATTTATTTAAATATATAATCATATATGTTTACTTGATTATATTTATTTAAATATATAATCATATATGTTAACTTGAAAATTTTACTACTGTCTACATGTGTGACACACAAATCAATACCTAGACACTAAACAAAACTAATATATCTTCATACACGTAATGTAGCATTTAGGTCAGAAGCATCCAATTTAATGGAATTACGGTGGATATTGGTAAAATATGTCATACTATTACATATAATGTTGGTAATCAAATTACACATTATAATTTGCACATATAAGTAAAGTATTAATCTTGGTCATCTTTCATCACAGCTCGCTTTATTTTCTTTGTATTCACCAACCCATCACCAGTGGCGGACCCAGGATTTTTTGCCAATGGGGTCCCATATTTTCGGTGTTCAAATTTTTCGGGTCGGTCGTTGTTCAGGTCGGGTCGAGGCGAAGAACATAATAAAAAACAATATCATAATAAAACTTTCTTTTCAATCATCGCTACCTGAACGGGTCAAAATGGGTCGGGTTGACACATAAACACTTTGTTTTCCCTTTCTTAAACATTTTTGAGATAGAACCTAGATCCACCCTTTCATAAGCATGTGTTGAAAATCATTAACTTAAACTAGTGAAAAATAAAACTGATATTTTAAAGTGTTTGAATGTTTCTAAAGAAAACCATGCATAAAGTTGAAAACAATGATATGTATTTTAGAGGTGTTTGAATGTTTCCAAAGTTATCATTGCAACATTAGCAATCAAATGATTGATTAACACTAAAAATTAACACAAAACCCAAAAACTGAGCCTTGTAAGACTTGAACCCATGACCTTTCAAAGATAAAACAAGAGACTTTCCACCAGACCACATCAACATTAATAGTATGGGTTCCAAGTATTAAATCTTATGGGGTCCTCAAAAAATTTAATATACCGCTTCTAATAAATTTTTAAAAAACATTGGTGTCCCGGGACCCCGATCCACACTATGTGGGTCCGCCCCTGCCCATCACCATGGTCAAACTCATCGACTCATGTTTCCTCATCTTTTATATATGCTTTCTTACTTTACTCATTGGTAACGAGGGTATGTTCTAATCATCAACCTTTTTTTATTTCTTATATACATGTATTTCTTATTAACACACGTAATATTATTTTAAATTTCACAGGTCAAACAAGTGAGATTGACAACATTTTAAGGGCTGGAATTAAAAAAAGTCCATGGTGCGACCACCATTGTTGGGAAATGATTGTCGGCGGAAAACATCAATATTGTTGTTGTCGTGATAAACATTGGTGCTACGAAACTCTAGAGCATTGTCGAGAAAGATGTGCCAAGCGTGCTGCAAAATGTCCTGGTTGTTAAACAAGTTAATGACAAAATAAAGTGATTATTTTTTATTTAGTCTCTTGTAATAACTATAAGGCTACTTCAATCCATATTAACCTTTTTCAAACCGAACATATAACATCACAAGGAGCTGTTTGAGGCTTCCCTGTTATTCACATATGCTGCATTAGTGTCACGTTAGCATTTTCTCAAAATTTTTTCTCATTTATTCTCATTTATGAGCAGACGATTTCCCCCTTTTCCCCATTCTACCCATTTTCATTTGTTTTTAAAATTAGGTTAGTAACCTATGTATTACACGGGCTGAAAAACAATATAATGTCAATAAAAAATATTTACATATTTGATACAAGTTATAAGTGAAATCAAGCATATGAAATAATTATAATTATTTAAAAAAAATTCAATAATGCCAAATAATTTAGTAAGGCATAACAATTTCTTATAAATGAAATTATATATTACACTAACTATAATAGTGACGAAAAATTAGAACATAAATTGTTAATAAAGAAAATAATTCAATGGAAAAAGTTTCCATCGGGCTTGAAAATACCGGTTGTTTCAACAAACTTATAATGAACCAAATATTAACCCGAAACGCTCGTTCAAATTAACACGAAAATAAAAATACATGAATAATGAATTTGACTTTTAAGTTTGCAAATATTATCCTTTAAAATAGCTCGTTTCGACTCAAACTAATTCAGATCATAACTCTTTTTTACCCGCCCGTTTTGACCCGAACTAATTTGATACTCTTTTAAAACAATTTGTTTTGACCTAAACTTATTTTACTCAAAAAACGCCTTGACCTACACTTGTTTTGAACCGAACACGAACCCGATCCGCCTGTTTAAATCAATATAAAACTAACAATACATGAATAATGAATTTTATTTTTAAGTTAGAAAATACTATGATTTAAAACAACACGATTCAACCCGAATTTATTCGAATCATAACCCTTTTTGACACACATGTTTTGACCGAAAAATTTGATATTTTTTTAAAACAACCCGTTTCGAACCGAACACTTTTCGTTCATAGCCTGTTTCAAGCCAAACTAATTTTACTAAAAAACCATTGACCTGAACTAAATATGAGCCTGATCCACCTGTTTAAATTAACATAAAAACTAAGATGACATGAATAATAAATTTATTTTGGTTTTTATATATAAACTTTTATGTAACATTGTAGCTTTTGCATTTGTTTTTTAGAGTCATGTAAAGCAAGAGGCTGAATCTTACACACACATATAAAATAATGATGACCATTTTTTAGTTGAAATTGGCCAAGCTTGCTAACCAACATATAAAGAAACGACCTTAGTCACAACACCATTGGTTATGTCGTTTACCGACTATGAGCAAATTGTTTTGTCCATCACGGGTTAATAACAACTGTAACAAAAAAAAAGTCAAAAAAAAAAAACTTTGAAATGACCATAAAAATAGTATAAGGGCAAATTATTTGTGAAATATTTTGAATTGTTTCATAATAAACCGTATTCTTGAACCTAAAATATATCAAATTGTTTGATAACTATATGTTGAAACCAACCATTCTTTCTTAGGCAATAACTTAATTGAGGTAATTATAAACTGTTAGTAATATAAATTTAAGAAAGTCGTAATTGATTTAATTGACATAATACATAAAAATAAAATAGTAATAAATGCATTAATTGTTATATTATTTTAAAAAATTTATTAAATTGAATGAATGATAATTAAGAAATTAGTTAATTATGTGGAATATGTATAAATGGAAATTGATTAGGTGGCATTCCATGTGAATGACATGTTTGAAAGCCATGTAGAACATGTTTTGCTTTAATAGATTAGTTGGATACAAAAATATATTACGTATTTGACTTTATATTTAAAAAGGTAATTAATATAAATTTATAAAGATACAAAAAAAAACTAAAAATAAATCAAAATATTCTATTAGTTAAAATAAGAAAACTAGTTATTTAACTGATGCTCCAAATGCTTAATAGATCTGGTCGAAGGCTATTGTAGACTGTCCGGGAACATAAATGTGTTAGAATATTGTCTTCCATTGGTTTACACTTTCTACATGGTTGGGGGATATCACGACACCATCACTCTCCAAAATGATATATGGGCATGTTTGGCGGAGAGCTTTTAGAAGCTTTTAAGAAAAAACTTCTATTCAATTAAAAGCCTTGTTTGATTGGAAGGAGCTTGAATCTTTTAGGTTATGAGAAAAATCTTAAAGCTCGAAGCTCCTACTAGTAGCGTTTAGAAAAAGCTACAAGCTTTTATATAACAAACCATAATAAAGAATAAACTAATCAAAAAAAGAAATGAAGAAATGAGAAAGAAAAGAGAAGAAGTTAAAGGAAGAATGGAAAATGTAAAGGAAAATTCCACCAGGAAGAAAATGGAAGGCTTCCACCATGGTATGAATAGGATTTCTAACTCTTGTCCCACATCGCTAGATTACAAAACTTATAAACTCTTTATAAGGAAGAGAGTTCACATGATAATATTCTTATGTGCCAAATCACACCCAGTAGTCCTAGCGGAGGGTGCGAAGCACCCGACGCGCACGCACACGGGCTCGGGCGAAGTGCGACGCGCACATCGCATCGCCGCGAGCCGCTTAAGGGCCGCCTTAGTGTTTTTGCATCTTCCCGATACGCAAAGAAGTATGCTTAAGCTTCTTCGCGATACGTGAAGATGTGACGTGAAAGCTACGCAACATTAACACATAGCCTAACACGTGTCACGCCACGTGGCATAGCTAGGGCTGACGCGGCAACCCTACTGCAACTTCGCGATACGCGAAGATGTGTAAATTCAAGCATAAATAGGCAGCAATCTGGATTACATAAGCTCGTCCCAAAAATCATACTTTCACTCGTATTTCTTATATATAAGGCTAGCATTATACCAAGTAATTGTAACGGTACCTCTCCGATTGAAAGGAACTTTTATAACACGAATCCAAAAGCTCTACCTAACAAAGGTATGACATTGTGTCACACCCCAACTAGCACGATGCGGAAGCGTAAAACGGGAATGTAACAGACACCTCTGGTATCAACACATTGTGTATAAAGAAACATTACAAACTATCGAGAAATATGACCAAGAGTGGTTCGAATATATATATATATATATATATATATATATAAAGAATTTCTTTTTTTATACTTCTTACTATTAGATAGTGTCCATAAATCTATTTTTCTACGAGATGCCGGTAATTCCTTGTACCATATTCCTAGCCATAGTATGTAGATTGTTATCTAATGGATCTTTCCATTCTAATACTCTATCCGAGAGTTATCAGTATTTATCAAATCTGTTCCTATCTAACGGAACACTATTGGATCAAATGACAAAGGCATTGTTGAGAAAAAGATGGCTTTTCCCGGATGAAATGCAAACAAAATAGGGGATAAAATTCATAATAATGGTCTTTTTTATCTTCCGATCGATTCAAATTCCGAAATCAATTACAAAAAGGTCTTTTTTGATTGGATGAGAATGAATGAAAAATTATTAATCTTAAATCGCCACGTTGCTTTCTACCACATCGTTTTAAACGAAGTTTTACCATAACATTCCTCTAATTTCGAACCGGTATGGAATTGATTCAATTATGGAATCATGAATAGTCATTGGTTCAGTCGGTACAGAGACATAGTTATTTCTCTGAATAACTTTCTGACTTCTTAATTTATTTATTACTTAATTTATATTTATTTATTTCTTAATTTATTTATTATATGTTAATTTATTTACGATATGGATATGTAATGACTCTTATGTTTTTGATTCTGGACCGCGTGAGTTATTTGTTTCCATCTTCATTTTTCTACCTGTAATAGGCATTGGTATGTACCCCGATTTTGTTATTTCACTATCAGTTGACAAGGTCGAAGGTCGAATGTTCTCAGTTCCGGTACGTAGACCAAATAAGACAATGCAATCAAAAGTTCCTAGATTCTAATTTACAATATATTACATTTCTTTGTTCTATCATTGTTTTACAGTCTAGGCGATACAAACAAAACTGGTTTGTTAACTATACGTTCTTACTATTAACACCCTTGCCTCTATTCACATAGCATCAACCGCACACCTTGGACAAATAACAGATCACCAAATCATTCCGATTTAGGTATACCTGAAAAGCAGTTTAAAACGGGTCAACTACTAGAGTTGGTGAGTTTCACGAGTTTCAAGAGATCAGTAATGAGTATTCACAAGTCAACACTTGTAATCATGAAATAAGTATGTATGTATGTAAATGATGTATGTGATGTAATTATGCTAAGCTACAGTGAAGCCTGGACTGTTCGTGCTGCGTGCCTCCATTTCCCACGCTCAATCAACCACTATGACCCCTTTCCGCCCACAACATACCCCGGTAGCTATGTCTAACACTACATAGCGTGTTTGTATAATTTTGGTCATGTGCAAACGGTTTTGGTGTCTCGGCAAACCGTGCCGGCTCCATTTGTGTTTGTCAAACCAATAGTACTATTCACAAGCCACCGGCTCGAAGTTAATCACTGTGATCGTGAGGACTTTCGTGTGTTAGCACTTAGATAATTCACATCAGTACATGTTTCAGGTATGTATATGTAATCAAACATGCTTTTCACCCCAAAAGTTCGTAAAACAGTTTAAAAGTGGGGTCATGAAATTCACGGTTTAGTAGATAATCAGTACTGTATCAGCTCGTGGTTTGTTCGGTCCGCTATCAGTAGTTCCTATAATCAATATTATAATAATATTAATATTTTAATATTATTATAATCTCAATACTAAACTGGGTTGTATAACTAATCTGGGTGTAGTTGGAACGCCCAGAAAGTGGCAATAGGCTTAGGTTGTGATGTTGTTCAATGTCTAATACTCAAAACTGAACTTTGCTCAGATTCCCGTTTTCCCAGTTGAGCCAAGTTGTTCGTTTACGCGTTCAGAAAACAGTTATGGGAAAATAAGCTTGGGTAAATGTATTGGTTAATAAAATGATTAAGTTATAAAGAAAGATCACATACTGGGTCCCGGATTAGCAACGGGGCCCGTTTCCGTTTATACAGTTTGATTTGAGAAGAAACGCGCACAATCCACCCGGATTGTCCAGGTTTCTCATAGAAAAGTTCATTTTTACTTAATTAGTCCAAACATATGATTTTTGATCACTCTTGGTGTTTTGATATTCCCGCAGGTTCACTAGTCGCGAACTTGCCGGTTGTTATAAAAACTGAATTTGTTTAATATTCATATTAGCATAATTAATTAACTGTTAATTATTAAATTATGAAAATTTAACCACTTATCAATTAAAATATGTAGATCTTTATAAAAATATTTCTGGAATTTATTTACTGATTTATTAATTTATAAAAATTCATTTTATCTGCTATATTTCGCCTGAAAATCGTCCGTTTACCCCAAACAATTTCCAAAAATTCCACAAAAATTCCTGAATACTCAAATCATGTCCTAAAACAACCTGTATCAATTCCAGAATGTAAAAAGCTCGTGCGATATTCTTTTCGGCCCAAATTCAGCTGTAAAAATTCACACGAACGCAAATAAAAAAACACCTTTAATCTTCTCCAAATGATCCCAAAATTCATATGTGACCAAAATACATCAAATATGAGTTCCCAGAAAAATTTCATAATTTTTGAAGTATTTTATCTATATTTCCCAAATAAACGTCCCAATTCGGTATTAAATTCGCCAAATATTCTCGGATGGTCGAAAAATTACCAAATTTGAACAGGGACTTATTGACATGGTCCCTGATGTCCCTGAAAAATTTCGAGTCCTAAAAATGTGTACATCACAACCTTAACCTAAATAGCCTGTAAGCGAGTGTTTCGATATTACCTTAGCGGGTTTGGCTCGTTTCCGACCTTTTAATCAAGTTTTCAGGTTCTTGTGCTTCTAAGCAAGCTAGGTACAAGTCCTATATCACAAACCAAGCAATATTTCATCAACATAACAACCCTTAAGTTAGGGTTTCGGCTAGTGTACAAAAACGAACTTTTGAACCGTAAAAACGTCGTTTCAACCCTTTAATCCGTGTTTATGGCCAAAAAAAACTATCAAAACAGGTTCCTTACCATGTGTATGATCAAAACATGTTTATGGACCATTTTTAGGATTTTTACACGATTAGGAATGATTTTTAGTAACCAAGACATGTTTTTATGGTATTAAACAAGTGTAAAAGTAGCTTATTTAAGTTGTTTACCTTAGGGTTTCTTGAGTTTTTGGCTGGAGAAGAAGTTTATGTCCAGAATTTTCAAGAAATAATGTTGGAAATACTTGTATCTAGTTTAAATGTGAAAGAATAAAAAGAGGGGGTTTGCTGTTGCGATCGGAGGTCCATGGGCCCACTTTGGGCCCATTTTGGCCCAAGTTTCTGATTTCTCAAGCCCAAATACGAAAAGCCCGGTCCAAATTTAGTTCGAGTTTGGTTTTTGGCGCGAAAAACTTATCGGGTGCGTTAAACAACGCGAAAACAAGTGTTTTTCGGCTAGTTTTGTGTAAAATTATAAAAGCATACTATATGTTTGTGAAAATCAAAAATATTTTCACGGATCACTTAAAACATTTCAAATAAGTGTTTGGTAAGTCTTTTTCGGCTTAACGGATGATACAATGCTTGGTTTGTAACTATCTTTCGCGTTTAAATCTATAGCGGGTGGTTAAACGAGCATGTTTTCGTTTAACTTGTTTGCTAACAAACTAAGACCATATTTCTAATATTTTAGCTTGTATAGATTGTATATCACTTATAAATGCCCCCCCCCCCTGAGATATCTGGGTCATAACCCGACCCGTTCGGTTAATCGTTCGTTTGTTACGCAAAAGGCGTTTATTTGCTTAATCGGTAAATACATACTGAGGTGTACCTCGTTTTAGCTCAAATGTCACACATTGTGCTATCGTGTAATGTTTCATGTCTAGTGATTATCGTTATTATTATGGGTTTACACTAATAGAAATATACTACATTGTGTTTAATATAGGTGCTTAACACCAGAAGGCTTGTTAAATATAAACTTGCAAGGTGAGACATTCGAGTTTTTGAGTAACTCACATTTGCGTGCGACAACTGATTTTCCAATGCTGTCATGATGCTTTTCTAAATCCATTAAACTCATGACAGATAGTCCAAATATTTTCAAACGATTTTAAATACATTACAGTGATTAAGTCTCTGTAGACTTACGGGATGGTTACTACCGGGTATTGTGGGGTTTTGTATACAAGGCTTGCCTACTGGGCTATTACACGTTACTTATTGGACAAGTGTTAGCCAATAAGTAATATGACCATAGTCATAGATACGGTCAAGTGACAAGTACCTTTCGGTAATTTGTAAGCAGGCAGATGTAAAAACATCTTAATGTTGTAACTGTAAAATGTGTCATTTATAAATGAATGTACTCACCAGTATTTCCTGCTGATCAAATATTTTTAAACATATTTCAGGTGACTTGTTAGAGACAAAGGAATGATGCCTGCGGTCTTCGCTTGTCACCAGAATAAAGAAACGTGTTTTGTAAATTAGGGTTTATCCCTATAAAACTTTTGTTTGTATAAAAATGGATTTTTATCCCAGTTTATGAAATAAGAATTATGGTGTTTTTATAACTCTGATTAATTTTCCTAACTACGATTCGGATGAAATATTCCGCTGCAAATTATTTTAATAAACATCGATACCACCACTCAACGTTCACGGCTCCCCTCCTGGGGTATAGGGGTCGGGGCTGTGACAGCTGAAGTGGTATCAGAGCCACTGGTTTAAGCAATATAGGTATTTTAACAATACCTAATTAAGTGTTAGGAAATAAATGTATTAACCTATGTGTTAACTTATGTGTTAACTTTATGGATGTATGATTTTCTTTTGGAGGTCGTTGTTTTATTGTTTTTGATTAAACAGCATGAGTGAGCTTATAGAGGCTTTTGAGAACATATCGGCCAGTACGGAAGAGATGGAGACAGTAAACCCAACAACTGAAGACAAACCAAATGAACCAATGATATTCACTGCCCAGTCCTCGACTTCAACCACAAATTCAACCATCAACTGAACCACAACACTCTCCAACACAATCCATCGCTGAACTTCCCATGGAAGAAAGGCTAGGCAGATGCCTAGATCAATGTGAGTTCTTCCAACCAATAGTTAACAACATGAGAGCAGGAACCTCAACCAACCCAAACCAAAACCAAGAAAACCCGCTTCCCCCTAATGACCTGATAAACCAATCTCAGTTTGAAGAATGGTGGACACACGATTGTCAATTCCACACAATGACCACAAACCCGTAATCACCATTCCAGCCGGAAACTGCCAACTACCCCACGATGACACCGGAGCTGACCACACAACTCTATCAATATGGGGAAGAACTAAATGAAACCGTCAACCCTCTGAGAAACATCGGGGATAGCATGATCTGGCGATTTTACGATAGAGAACCCTATATATAATATAACTAATATATATACATATATATATATATATGTTTATTACCGTAATTTCCTCTTTGTATAAAAAAATGGTGTGTAAGTAAAAATTATAGTGATGCATATATATAGATTAGATATAGAATATAGTGACGCATATATATATATATATATATATAAAGAGTAAATGTCGCAAAGCTCGATGATTTTGACATATTATGTGCCTATGTGTTAACATGTTTTGTGTTTATTTGTGGATAATACCTTGCTTATTTTATTATTTAATTATGATATTAATATTCCTTCTTGTTTGAAATTCAGATGTCAAATCAAGTTTCTGTTAACAACCGTGAAAATAATCACGAAAATTCCAATCAAGAAAATGCTCTGAATATGAATGCTATTGACGATATGATAGCCCAAAGAATTGCTTAAGCAATCCCACAAATTGCTGCAGCTATTAGACAACCAGTAATTTTCATTAGAGATAAAACCGAGAGCAATAAACGAAAATCTGACACTGAAGCTAGTAATAGTGTGAATGGAGGAAATAAAAATAAACAACCTAAAAAGTTAAAAACTAATGGTTGTACCTACAAAGATTTCTTGGCCTGTAAGCCAACCGAAATTTCTGGAAATGAAGGAGCTATTTCAGCACTACGCTGGTCAGAAAAGACAGAAGCTGTTATAAGAATTAGTAAATGTGCTGAAGAAGATAAGATATTATATGCTTCTAATCTCTTTATTAATGAAGCATTAGAATGGTGGAATACAATCCTCCAGGCAAAAGGAAGCAACATAGTTTATTATGACCTGGGGTGAATTCAAAGAAATAGTAGAAAGAAAATTTTGTCCTCCACATGAAAGAGAAAAGATTGCTACTATGTTCTTGAACCACAAGATGGAAGGTGTGAAATGTCGCGAGTATATGACAAAATTATGTGAATATGCAAGAATGGTACCGGCTCTGGATTCGCAAGAAACAATACTAATTTCTAGTTATATTTGGGGATTAGTAAGTGAAATCCGTGATCTGGTAAAATCGGCTAGACCTCAGACTATTGAGGAAGCAGTTGAACTAGCCAATACCATGACAGACGGATTAATCCGAACACAGGAAGAAAACAAAAAGAAGGAATTAGCCCAGAAGATTTCTCAAGAATTCCGAAAGAAAGGGGCAAGGCAATCCTATGCTCAGCCTTTCTGTAAGGTCTGCAGAAAGAGGCATTCAGGAAGATTTTAGAAGACCAAATTCTGCAACTACTGCAATATGGCTGGTCATACAGATGAAGAGTGTAGAAGAAAAGAAACCCGCGTTTTCTATAATTGCGGAGAACCTGGTCACATCCATCCAGAATGTCCTAAGTTGATAAAAGTGTCTGACAGTAAAGCTAAGAATACAGATGGACCTAAGAGAAATGCACAAGCTTTTCAGCTTACTGCACAAGAGACAGCAATGATTCCGGACGTCATTGTGGGTATGTTTCTTATTAATGACTTTTACGCTAAAGTACTATTTGATTCCGGAGCAACTCAAAGTTTCATAAACAAGAATTTTTGCCAAGTCCTAAACCAACCATTAACCAAACTTAAACAAGTTTGCATAGTAGAAACAGCCGATGGAAATTCCACTTATATTCATGAAGTACTTCAAGGAGAAAATATAGACTTATTAGGTCACAAGTTTAAAGCAAATTTGCTTCCACTGAATTTGGTCGGATTCGATGTTATATTAGGAATGGACTGGTTAGCAGCCAATCATGCTCGAATCCTATGTAATAATAATTTTGTTGAGATTCGTACGCCAACAGGAGAGATTATTACAATTCAAGGAGACAAAATTCTTAGACCTACGAAGTTTATATCAATAATGAAAGCGGCAAATTACTTAAGAAAGCAGGGTATAGTATATATGATTTCTGTAATCTTTAGCACCAAAGGAAGGGAGCTAAAAGAAATTCCAGTAGTATCAGAATATTCTGATGTCTTTCAAGAAGATTTACTGGGACAACCGCCTAATCGTGAAGTAGAATTCAGAATTCATGTAATCCCAGGAACATCACCAACTGCTAAAGCGCCGTATCGCTTAGCGCCAACAGAAATGTTAGAATTGAAAAAGCAATTAGACTATTTGCTAGAAAAAGGTTTTTTACAACCAAGCTCATCACCCTGGAGAGCACCAGTGCTGTTTGTTAAAAAGAAAGAAGGATCGATGCGTATGTGTTTCGATTATAGAGAATTAAACAAGGTCACAATTAAGAATCGGTATCCCTTACCGAGAATTGATGATCTATTTGATCAACTTCAAGGGGCTCGATATTTTTCAAAGATCGATTTACGTTCAGGATACCATCAATTAAAGGTACAGGAAGAAGACATTCCTAAAACTGCTTTTAGAACCAGAAATGGTCACTACGAGTTTACAGTAATGCCATTTGGTTTAACCAATGCACCAGCTGCATTCACGGATATGATGAATCGGATATGTAAACCGTATTTGGATAAATTTTTGATCATTTTTATAGACGATATACTTATTTATTCCAAAACTAGTGATGATCATGTCAAACATCTTCATACACTTTTAACACTATTGAGAAAAGAGAAGATTTATGCTAAATTTCCAAAGTGTGAGTTTTGGTTACAAGAAGTGCAATTTCTTGGTCACTTGATTAATCAGGAAGGTATTCATGTTGACCCTGCCAAAATAGAAGCAATCATTAAATGGGAAATTCCTAAAACTCCTACAGAAATTCGAAGTTTCTTAGGATTAGCAGGATATGATAGACGATTCATTCAAAACTTTTCCCGAATAGCAGTTCCGTTAACAAAGTTAACATGTAAAAATGTTAAGTTCGAATGGGGATATAAGCAAGAAGAAGCTTTTGTAACTTTAAAACAAAAATTAACAAATGCCCTAGTACTTGCATTACCAGAAGGAACTGAAGATTTCACAGTTTGTTGTGATGCTTCCAACTCAGGATTTGGATGTGTATTAATAAAACGAGAAAAAGTTATTGCTTATGCATCCAGACAATTGAAGAAGCATGAAGAAAATTACACAACACATGATTTAGAATTGGGAGCAATAATTTTTGCCCTAAAAATCTGGAGACATTATTTGTATGGCAGTAAGTTTACTGTATTCATAGATCATAAAAGTTTAAAGTATATATTTAGGCAAAAGGAGCTTAACATGAGGCAAAGACGTTGGATGGAAATTCTTAGCGACTATGATTGTGAAATCCAATATCGTGAAGGAAAGGCGAATGTAGTAGCCGATGCATTAAGCAGAAAAGAGCACGAGAAACCTAAAAGAGTACGAGCTCTAAGAATAGAACTTCAAATCAATTTAATTGATGAAGTGAAAAATGCTCAAAAACAAACAATGGAAGGAAATAATATTGCTGATGAAAAAAGAAATGGTACAATTGACCAACTAAAAAAGGAAATTATGATATCCTCCGAATGGGGAATAGATTTTGGATACCAATCATTGGAAATTTACGAGAAAGGATTCTCGAAGAAGCTCATAAAACCTAGTATACGATGCATCCCGGAAAAGATAAAATGTATCAAGATTTAAAGAAAACCTACTGGTGGATAGGAATGAAAAAGGACGTAGCTAATTATGTTTCGAAATGTATAACTTGTTCGCAAGTTAAAGCTGAACATAAAAAACCATCAGGATTACTTCAACAATTAGAAATGCTAGAATGGAAATGGGAATTAATAACAATGGATTTTGTTACTAAATTACCTACAACGAGAAGAGGTAATGACACAATCTGGGTGATTGTGGATAGATTAACAAAGTCAGCTCATTTCATACCAATGAAGGAAACTTTTAAATGGAACAATTAGCTAAACTGTATGTAGACAAAGTTGTCTCATTACATGGAGTTCCATTATCCATCGTATCTGATCGGGATAGCCGTTTTACTTCTCATTTTTGGAAGAGTTTCCAAATAGCCATGGGAACAAGGTTAAACTTGAGCACAGCATTGTAACACCCGTTAACTCCGGTTTGAAGAACTAAAGCTTGTAGAGTATGTATAACTCTCGTGACTTAACCGACGTTTCTTGGAAGCCTTCACGTCATCCCGGTACATTAAAGAACCTAACCATTCCTTCCATTTTTCCTTACACTTGAATCTAGATGGACTAGAGTGTAATATCTTATGTTATAACACAAAAAAATAAATAAAACCCTAAACCTAACAGCTGCAGCGATCGGCCAAGAGGCAGCCCCCCCCTCATTGCTTCGACTTTTTGTTTGATTCCAAGTTCTTAGAGGTAGTTCAAGGTATGTACTACAATCCCCTACACTCTTTTTTGCTCACCCCTAATCGTTTTGATGCTCAATTTTGCCGAAACTTTTCGTTGGGCAGATTTCGGCTAGAGTGCAATTGACCCACTTCCCGTGGATAAAAATTAGAGTTTCCATTGTAGAAAGATCCCCAGATATGGCATTTACATCATATTAAAATTTCGTGGTCATTGGAGGTGTTCAGGTCGGTCAATCGATTTTAGTTCGAAAACTAGGGTTTATCGGGTGTAGAATTTCAAATTGTTGAGTTTGATGAGTTAGTTGATCGGGTGACCGACCGATTCAGTTTGTGCAGCCCTAGGAGGATATAAGGGCTGTGGAAAAAATATTTTTTTGGTGATCGGGGCTATCGTGGTTAGTGCTTCGTCAATCGAGTCGGCGGTGCACGATTTTTCGTTTAAATGTGAAAGTAAGTGTTGTAAAAAGGAACCGTCAACCCCATCAACTCGAGTGACATAATTATGATGAATTAAAAAAGTTAAGACGGAATTTGGTCCATTCGGGGCTGATTCGGTTAACAAATGGTTTTAAGGATTATTTCTCACGCATTCGACCCAATTTGACTATCTTTGGTCCTTGGGCCAGGTATTGGGCCTTGGGCCAAGTTGTTGGGCCTTGGGCCAAAGTGTTGGGCTTGTACGGCCCATTAGGCTAGAGCGTTCCTACAGTCCAGTTTAGTAACGCGTTATGTATAATTTACAGGCCCTTGCTTATGATTTTGCCCTTAGGAACTTCCTAGCTCGTTGCAAGTATTCGATCGATCTCAGGTGAGTTCATGATGCCCCTTTTACTCATTTTACTTTTGGGCTAGCATGCACACCTAAATGTTTTCTTACTTGATGAAATGTTTTTAAAATGATTTTATATAGGCTTGCTAGTATATGGTAAGCCTTGGGATGTTATATATATGTATATACATTATTTCTTGGCCTCTATTTGGCGATGTTGTAGTCGTTTCGACTACTGATGTTGTGTATGCCTACTTCGTGTTTGCATGCACTGATGTTTCGTGTTTGGGTTGTACGTTTGCTCGACCCTGATGTTATACGTGGATGATTATATATATATATATATATATATATATATATATATATATATATATATATATATATATATATATATATATATATATATATATATATATATATATATATATATATATATATATATATAAACTGTTATGTATATAGGGATGTTATTGAATGGATGTTTACATATACATTTTGTATATGTATGTATGAGGATGTTTAAGTTCAGTAATGATGATTAGATGGATGTACCCTTTTACTTTTAGAAAACCTTTGGTATGACTATCATGATTTTTACTACTGATATCTTTTACTTAAAACTTGAACTCACTCAGCTCAAGCTGACTTTGTGTGCATGTTAGTGCAAGTTTCAGGATTTGGAAGAGGATGCCTTATCGCTTGGACGTGCACGGGGCTACTTGGATGGTGAAGGACACACTGGAAGGAAGAATTGTTTATGAATATTTTATTTCAAGGAAACTTATAAAAGTTATACTTATTTTAGTTCTTGGGCAAAATTCCCGGGTTTCGGGAACTTATTTCGTTTTTCATGTTTTCCGCAAAATTTATACTCTGATACGTTTATTTTAATGGAAGAAACGGTTTTTAAGTTTATTAAATTTTACGAGTGTTTGAATGATTACTAACTGTGGGGTTCCCGGGGTTCGGGGCCTTACAAGCATACCATCCACAGACTGACGGTCAAAGTGAAAGGACCATACAAACGTTGGAAGACATGCTAAGAGCTTGTGTAATAGATTTTGGTGGAAATTGGGATGACCATTTACCACTGATAGAATTCTCTTACAACAACAGTTATCATACAAGTATTAATGCTGCCCCATTTGAAGCACTTTGTGGACGAAAGTGCAGAACACCAGTGTGTTGGGCACAAATAGAAGGAAAACAATTATCAGGTTCTGAAATCGTACAAGAAACTACTGACAAGATAATTCAAGTCAAGGAAAGATTAAAGATCGCACGAGATCGTCAGAAGAGTTATGCATGACGACGCAAACCATTAGAATTTCAAGTTGGATATAAAGTGCTACTAAAGGTATCTCCATGGAAAGGAGTAGTCCAATTTGGTAAGAAAGGAAAGTTAAGTCCAAGGTTTGTTGGACCATTCCAAATTATAAAAAGAATTGGACCAGTAGCCTATCAGCTGGAGTTATCAGAAGAAATGGCCGGTATACATGATGTATTTCATGTAAGCAACCTAAGGAAATGTCTAGCTGAAGAATCATTAAAAGTACTCCTTCAAAATATAAAGGTAAACGAAAAATTGAAATTCGTTGAGAAACCAATACAAGTTGAAGATAGGAAGATCAAGAGTCTCAAGCATAAAAGAATAGTTCTGGTCAAAGTAAAATGAGATTCAAAACGTGGACCAGAATATACTTGGGAATTAGAATCAGAAATGAGGCGGAAGTACCCACACCTATTTCAATAGATCTCGAGGAAGAGATTTAAAATAAGGAGGGGAGACTATAACAAACCATAATAAAGAATAAACTAATCAAAGAAAGAAATGAAGAAATGAGAAAGAAAAGAGAAGAAGTAAAGGGAAGAATGGAAAATGTAAAGGAAAATTCCATCCCACATTGGTGGAGGGAAGAAAATGGAAGGCTTCCACCTCAACGAATAAATAGGATTTCTAACTCTTGTCCCATATCACTATATTGCAAAACTTGTAAGCTCTTTATAAGGAAGAGAGTTCACATGATAATATTCTTATGTGTCAAATCACACCTAGTAGTCCTAGCGGAGGGTGCGAAGCACCCGACGCGCACGCGCACGGACACGGGCACGGGCTAGTGCGATGGGCGCAATGTGGCCCTTTGATGGCAGACGTGAAACCCACGCAACATTGACACGTAGCTAACACGTGTTACGCCACGTGGCATAGCTAGGGCTGACTTGGCAACCCTACTGCAACTTCGCGATACACGAAGATTTCCTTCGCGATACGTGAAGATGCTCAAATTCAAGCATAAATAGGGCAGCAAACTGGATTTCACAAAATCGTCCCAAAAATCATACTTTCTCTCGTATTTCTTATATATAAGGCTAGTATTATACCAAGTAATTGTAACGGTACCTTTCCGATTGAAAGGAACTTTTATAACACGAATCCAAATGCTCTACCTAAACAAAGGTATGACATTGTGCTATCGTGTAAAGTTTCATGTCTCGTGATTATCTTTATGATTATGGGTTTATACTAATAGAAATATACTACATTGTGTTTAATCTAGGTGCTTAACACCAGAAGACTTGTTAAATATAAACTTGCAAGGTGAGACATTCGAGTTTTTGCATAACTCACATTTGCATGAGACAACTGATTTTTCAATGTTGTCATGATGCTTTTCTAAATCCATTAAACTCATGACAGATAGAACAAATATTTTCGAATGATTTTAAATACATTACAGTGATTAAGTCTCTGTAGACTTACGGGATGGTTACTACTGGTATTGTGGGGTTTTTTATACAAGGCTTGCCTACTGGGCTATTACACGTTACTTATTGGACAAGTGTTAGCCAATAAGTAGTATGACCACAGTCATAGATACGGTCGAGTGACAAGTACCTTTTGGTAATTTGTAAGCAGGCAGATGTAAAAACATCTTAATGCTGTAACTGTAAAATATGTCATTTATAAATGAATGTACTCACCAGTATTTCCTACTGATCAAATATTTTTAAACATGTTTCAGGTGACTTGTTAGTGACAAAGGAATGATGTCTGCGGGCTTCTAGCTCAAATAAGTGGTTTGTCACCAGAATAAAGAAACGTGTTTTGTAAATTAGGGTTTATTCCTGTAAAACTTTTGTTTGTATAAAAATGGGTTTTTATCCCAGTTTATGAAATAAGAATTATGGTGTCTTTATAACTCTGATTAATTTTCCTAACTACGGTTCTGATGAAATATTCCGCTGCAAATTATTTTAATAAACATCGATACCACCACTCAACGTTCACGGCTCCCCTTTCGGGGTATAGGGGTCGAGGCTGTGACATTTTAGCATTTTAAATTACTTAAATAACCTTCCAAAATAGATACAGTTACTATTATATTTTTTAGTTATGCCCATTTTGGTCATTTTATACATTTTATTAAAAGCTCCAGCTACTGAGCCAAACATCTAAATATCTCTAAAAAGCTACAGCTACCAGCTACCAACTACAGCTACCAGCTTCAAGCCACCAGCCACCAGCTTCCAGCTACAGCTACCAGGTAATTTTGCCAAACATACCCATTGTGTAGGATAATACATGAGTTCATGATTTTTCTTATTCTTCGGGGATGAAGTTGCGTTTTTCTAGTTACAGTTAAAAAGGAGTATTTGAACTTTTTTTTTACTTGTAAATAATCAGATTAGACGTGCACACACCGATTACAATTATTCAAAAACCGGTAAATTTAATGACCGATTAGACCGGTTAGACTGGTTAATCGGTTCGGCTACTACATGGTTTTCAAGCACAAAAACCCTAACCGGTATAACCGGTTTCGGGTATAACCGAACCGGTAATTAACAAACAAAAAAAAACGGTTTAAAAAATTGAAAAGCCAAAAACCGGTTTTGGTTAACCAGTTTATGAGCCAAAATGTATAGCCGATTATAAACCATCAGGTTTAAACCGGTTTTTATTGGACTGGGTGATAGTCGGTTAGGTTTTTGGTTACAAACCGATTATAAAGCTGTTAACTAGTTAGGTTGTGCACCTCTATATCGGATCACACACTTTCATAGTGGATAAATCTGAACAGGCGTATCTAGATTCTAGCCCATCTGCATTTACATTGATTGCCAACAGTTCAAAGTGTTGCTGAATAGCTAAATAAGCATAGCCAAAATTGCGAAGTGGGCTTGGACAGTATCAAAATCAAATCAAAATTGCAAGTATCAACGTAAAATAGTAGGTCAATGTTATTGTAAATATGTTCATAAGGCCTTTCGTTGTGGGGTTTCAAAGAGATTGGCAAAATGATATGGCAAGGCTAAAAATCTCTACATACCGCGCATAAGGCTGTAAGATATGGGCGGTAAGAAGGTGCTGATAGCTTACTAACGGGAGGTAATAAAGAAAAAGGTGGGGCCATAGAGCTTTAAAATGAAAATGGGGGCTTTAAACCGCAAGGAGTTTTTAAGGGGGCGGTAAAAGGGCTGCGAAGTGACATGGAAGGGCTTTAAATCCCCCCACAACTAGTGTTCTAAGTAAATATAAAAGTATTCAAGCCAAACAAAGTGAGTGCACCCTTGCTCGTGCCCAACTTCTTTACATACCGAATCGAGCTTCTCTACTCGTTTACAAACTGAGCCAAAATCAAACAAACATTTTTCGATCGAGCATTGAGCAATTTGGGTAGCCTTGCTTATGTTAAGAAAAAACTATGTTAAAAGTATGATTTTTCTTATCCATGCGTTGTGGCAATGTGAAAGGGGCGCTAAATATAATTATCCTTAGGCCATGCTTGTGGTGTGAGTCTAGTGGCGGACGCTAGGGATTGTGGTGATTTTTTTTAATATAATCTAATTATTTATCTCTACATCATTCTGATGTAGATGTCGTGCTCTAATCAATAATAAGTATTTAGAAAGATTAAATACCTATAACTAGTATATGTAAGTAGTCTTCACAGGAAATCAATTAAAAGTGTTTTTCAACGTGTTTTACTTAATCTAGTTATGCTAAAGAGGGCAGACGACGTCAAGCAGTTTATAAAATTTGATTCTGAAAGATTTGGTTGTGAAAATACTTTCATATTACCATTTAATTGTAACTTGTAAAATCAATATGAGAAAATGCAATGAGCTGCACAGTTGTAACTCCTATCTCGTGGATAACCATATAAACATGGCTCGTTAATTAATTTTGATAAATAACTACTAGACACATTCGTTTGGTTGTGATGATTCACAACCTAATCCGAAGAATTGACACAACTGAACTTAGTCTACCTAATTACCAATTTGTTAATATAAAACTCCACATAAATTAATGATCAAAGGAAAACGGTTCAATAACTATAAGAACTTAATCCTAAATGTTGATGAACACAAACCAATTGATTGGTAAGAAACGGGAATCCCAGAAAAACAATTGTTTAATCAGTTTAAATAAATGTAAAGCCAGATTAACTGAATGATTAAATCAAAACCCAATCTAATCATAGATAGAAGTTCCAAAAATGAATAAATAAATCAGTTCATACATACCCTACACATGAAGTGGTCAAAAGTGGTTTAGCTTTGCCTCTGCATCTCAGTTCTCCTGATTCTTGGTTGGAAGGATGAATTCATTAATGATTCACGGGTGTTGATTTGATGACTCAGAGCTCCAAAATTCATCAAAAAAGGATGAGGTACGAAGATAATCCGATTTAAGGTTAAATCAGACTTAAATATGGAACAAAAGACCAAAAACGCCTTTGTGCATCGGGCCCGCCATAAGCTACGGTTTTAAATATGGAACAAAAAACCAAAAACGCCTTTGTGCGTCGGGCCCGCCGTAAGCTACGGTCAGGAAACCGTAGCTTACGGTGGGCCTGAACCTTACGGGCTTTCTAGTCACACCACGACAAAAAGCGGCGGAACATGCTGGGGCGCAACGTTCGATTGAACATGAACACATGACACTATTAAGTGACAATAATTAATTAATTCATTTCATTCATTCAACTCATATATAATTTGTCCAAATAACACAATACAATAGTTCAAGTAAATAATAAGTTGAAAAATGTTTGAATTGATATATCCTAAAGTCCAAACTAAGTGATAAGTCTTCAATCTTCACAATCTACCAAAAATAAACCTGTAGTATGCATAAAAATAAATTTGATCAACACAAATGTTGGTGAGCAATACCCTAGTTTTGTTATATATATAATCACGGTTTTTGCGTTTATCTTAGCTTAAAATAACCTATAAGTTTTTAAGATCATATTTTCCAATTATGATTCCATTGCAAATATATTTTCGGGGCGAAAAAGGTTTAAGTGTGGGGATATTTGATGTGGGCTAAATTATATATAAATACTATAACTATTTCCTACATTTTTGAGTTGATTTGGAGTTGTTTTCATTAGATTATACACAACCATGATTCATATTTAAAGTTTAACGATTTTAAGAGACAAGGAGCTAAAAACAAGTAAAGATTCAACAATAATAATAAATGATCGGTTTATTTAATTTACAAATATTTGGTCGTTCTTGTTATATTTATTGATGGGTTTCAAATAAAATACAAATATGACTAAATGATAAAAGGCTTGATTAATTCAACTAATTGAATAATTCATATGTGAAACGTAATGCTCTTATTATTCTTTTATGTTTAACAGGTGACCCATCTAATTGTTGGACTAGCTAGCAAATAAAGCAAATAAAGTTTGGTGGATCGGAATAGAGTATAGACAAGTACTTTCATTGGGCTTTGATTCGTCATTATGGGCTGAAAAAGGTTTATGTCGGTTAGCATGGAGAGAATTAAAAGTCATGCATGTTAAGGAATTATTATAAATAGATTGAAAGAAAGGCAGCCGCAGGGGAGATTGAAGGAAGTGATTGGAGGGGTTTGACCAAAGAATTTTCGGCAAGCAAAGAAAGAAAAAAAGAGATAGCAAGCCATTGATTCTAGCGGAAAGCGTCCGGGTTCAACACCTACTCATCCAAACAATATTATTATTCGGTTTGAATTTATTATTTTCGTTATGAATTCATTATTTGAACTTATTTATTTTGGTTTGTTCTTGAGTATGGTTGTTGGCTAAACCCCTTAGACCGCCTAGGTATATGATGAACTTTTGTTGACGTTTGATCTTGCCTTGGGTTTTATTTATCGTTATGGTTTTATGAACTAGTAAAAGGTTTAATTATATTGAGTTGATGCGTGTGTGTACTTGAGGTTGTTTAATTAAGTTTTATTATTCCATAGTTGCCTTGATTATTGTTTGTCATTAAGATAGGTTACTATTAGGTCATTTACTTTGTGTCTTTGACTATTTTATGATTGACTTCGAATAAGATCATAGGAATAATATTATTTTAATCAAATAACCATAAGTGTGCCGCTAACCTAAATAGCTGTAAGGTGCTAGGTTATTGGTAGGTCTTTGTTGATCAGGATTGCTAGATTTAGTTCTTCGTAAGGAGTCCGTCTAGTTTTGATAGATTAACTTTGTCTATCGAGTCAATTGAATATATTAGACTGCCTTTGATTTCCGCGCTGTAAGATAGGATTTCGTATAAAGGAACTGGTTTGTAATTAATTAGGTGACCGTAAGGAAACTTGATTTTTAATACTGGTGAGCGTTAAAACTTAATAGAAACCCATAGGTGTCTTCTTGAGAAGGGTCAGGGGTCCTGTTCGGGTTTTCTTTTAAGCGTCTATTTTACGATCCCAGTTCCATAACTAAATATTTTCCCGGTTAATTGATAACTGAAACTTAGGGGATTCTAGCCTAGGTGGTTTGCCTATCATCATTCGAATTAAGTCCAGGTTTAAGTCGTTTTTAATTTTTAGTTATGAATTTAATATTAGTTTAATATTAGTTTTAGTTAAAAACCCCCTAAATAAATATAAATAAATAAGCCGCGTCTGTAGTTGAGTCTAATTAGCTAGTGGGTTCGATATCCGGACTTACTTAGCTGTACTAGAGTCGACCGGTTCACTTGCCGGTTAGTAGTTTTAGTTAAGTTTAAGAGTCTAGAATTTATTACTTAGTGTCTAGATTAGCGTGTTTTTATTAGACTACTTTTAGCACATCAAATTCCAGTGCCGAAAATCTCGATTCCGAAAATCACAAACTTTTGGTACCGGTACAAAAATATTCGGTTCGGTATCGGTTCGGTACGATACTGGTTTTGAGGGTAAATTCGGGAAATACCGGTACCGGGACCGAAACTCAAAACTTTGGTACTAATTCGGTACATACGGTACCAATACCGAATCCTCATCCCTACTCACCCTTCCTCTCGCATTATTATGAATATTTTAGGTGTTTGTTGGTTAAAAAGTTATCTTGTTTTTTTATTGTAAGAAAAGTCGTTTAAATAAATGAAGAAAAATTAGATGTATGGATGTCATATTGTTTGATCTGACTCGAACCAAATCATCGACACGAACCGAATCGTCAAGGATGGTCGTTTATGGGTACCGAAGTGTAGGGGATTCAGAGATAAAATTTTGGATGAGGCACACAAGTCGCGCTATTCTATTCACCCGGGCATGACCAAGATGTACCAAGACTTGAAGAAAAATTACTGGTGGCCTGCGATGAAATTTGAGGTGGCTTAGTACGTGAGTAAGTGTTTGACGTGTCTACAAGTTAAGGCCGAGTATCAGAAGCCGTTTAGGAAACTTAAGCCGTTGGAAATACCTGAGTGGAAATGGGAGCATCTTACCATGAATTTTGTCACTAAACTGCCTCGTACTCCTAGGGGTAATTACGACACCATTTGGGTAATTGTTGATAGACTGACCAAGAGCGCTAACTTCTTGCCGATCCGAGAGACTTTTAATTCCGAGCAGTTGGCCGATGTGTTTATTCGTGAGATCGTTTCTAAGCACGGGGTGCCGGTATCTATTGTTTCGGATAGGGATACACGTTTTACCTCCAGGTTATGGAAGAAGTTTCATGAGGAGATGGGCACCAAACTCCTCATCAGTACCGTTTATCACCCGCAGACAGATGGTCAGTCCGAGAGGACCATTCAGACTCTTGAGGATATGTTGCGGACCTGTGTAATCGATTTTGGTGGTAGTTGGGATCGTCACGTACCGTTGGTAGAGCTCTCGTATAACAACAGTTATCACGCCACGATTGGGATGCCACCGTTTGAGATGTTGTATGGTAGGAAGTGTAGGACTCCAGTCTGCTGGGGTTCCATTGGTCAGAAACAGTTGGGTAGTTTGGAGGTGGTTGAGGCTACGACTGAGAAGCTTGATAAGATTAAGGCTTTTATGAAGGTCGCGCAGGATCGTCAGAAGTCTTATGCAGATAAAAGGCGAAGGCCTATTGTGTTTGAGGCTGGGGATCGGGTTATGTTGAAAGTTTCCCCTTGGAAGGGTATTATTCGTTTTCGTAAGAGGGGGAAGCTTAGTCCGAGGTTCATAGGTCCGTTCCGTATTTTGTCCCGTGTTGGTGAGGTAGCGTATAGACTGGAGCTGCCCGATGAGCTCGCGAGGATTCATCCTATGTTCCACGTGTCCCGATGAGGAGGCCCATGTGCCTCTTGATGTTATTGACCTGGATAGTAAGCTGAACTATGTTGAGGAACCTATTGCTATACTTGTCCGTCAGGAAAGACGCTTGAGGAATAAGGTGGTTAGGCCGGTGAAGGTGCAGTGGAGGCACCGTAGAGGTTCCGAGGGTACTTGGGAGTCCGAGTACGAGATGATGAAACTCTATCCGCAGTTGTTCCTGTCGCGTCGGGATTCGGGGACGAATCCCGTGTAAGGGGGTGGACTTGTAACGCCCGTTAATTCCGGTTCCAAGAGTAAAACTTGAAAAGTATGTATTATTCTCGGGATTTAACCGACGTTTCTCGGAAGCCTTTACGTCATCCCGGTACGTTAAAATCATGTAACTTTCCACCCAAGTTGCTACACACTTCATACTGGAGGGACTATAGTGTAATTTATTTTATATCATAATATTAAAAAAAAAAAAAAGAAAAACCCTAACCCTAACTCTATGCGCAGCCGATCGGCCTCAACACCCCCCTGCTCGAAAATCTTCTGTCCAGCCATGTTTCAACCGTAAAAACTTCAATTCAAGGTCGGTTTTATGATTCCCCATGTCTTTTACACCTTAATTGATCATATTAACTCGCTTATTGGTCGTTAAGGTTGAGTTTTGATGATAACAGTTTGTTGACAGATTCGTATACGTTTATTGTAGGGTCTGTAACGCGATGGTAATCCATTGTTTTTGATAAATTCTTGATTTCATGATGTTCTAATTTGAGTCTAGTTTCCAGAAAGGCATAATACGTAATTTTTGGACGAGATTTGAATGGTTTTTATGAATTTATAAAATCGAGTGTCAAAGCTGATGCCGGATGACGGATTCTGGTATGTCTTCCCGACGTCAGTACCTTTTTTCGACAGGTCCAAATTGGTTGATTCCACTTCTGGAAGTTAGTATTTTGAGTTATGAACCAAACCCAATTGGAATCGTTTAATTTGGTTTGGTAATGAATTTTATAAAAATAAAACCATTTTGTTGCGCACTGAAATAGCTGCACGTACCTTGCTGGGTTGGAGGAATTTTTATAATTTTTGTGTCCAATAGAAAAATATAATAAAAATATTTTTATAAACCTAAGACATTTATTAAAGTCTGGTAAAAATTTAATAATTTATTTCAAAGGTTATCCTATGTAATTAAATGCATCTTCGCATGCTAAAATCTACACGTTTTACTCGTTATTAATCGATAAGTTCGTTTTAGGCTTAACCGGTGGATTTGGTTAGTTGAAAGGTTTTTGGGGCTGAGGTAAAGTAATTGGGTATGGGTTGGGCCTTGGGCCAAGTTGTTGGGCCTTGGGCCAAAGTGTTGGGCCTTGGGCCAAGTTGTTGGGCCTTGGGCCAAAGTGTTGGGCTTGAACGGCCCATTAGGCAAGAGTGTTCTTACGGTCTAGTTTAGTAACGTGTTGTGTACTATTTACAGGCCCTTACTTGTGAGTGTGCACTTAGGGGTTTCCTAGCTCGTTGCAGGTGTTCGATTAATTTCAGGTGAGTTCATGATGCCCCCTTTTAACTCTTTTTAACTTTTGGGCTAGCATGCACACCTAAGTGTTTTCCTACTGAATGAAATGTTTTAAACGATTTTATATAGGCTTGCTAGAATAGGGTAGGCCTTGGAATGTTAACATATATACATATATATAAATTATTGTTTGGCCTCTACTTGGCGAATGTTGTAGTCGTTTCGACTACTGAATGTTGCGTATTCCTACTTTGTTTTTGCATGCGCTGAATGTTATGTGTTTGGGTTGTACGTTTTCTCGGCCCTGAATGTTATGGCCAATATTTGGCGAATGTTGTAGTCGTCTCGACTACTGAATGTTGCGTATGCCTACTTTGGGTTTGCATGCGCTGAATGTTACGTCTTTGGGTAGTACGTTTTCTCGGCCCTGAATGTTATTATTGAATGTTATATATATATATATATATATATATATATATATATATATATATAGGAATGCACGTATAGAGATGCTCATACGTAAGGATGACTATTTATTAAATGTGGTGACCTAACCGATGTATTTCCGTTTACCGTTTTAAAACCGTTGGAATGATTATTAAGACTTTTGTTATTTATTTAAAACTTGAACTCACTCAGCTTAAGCTGACTTTGTGTGCATGTTAGTGTGAGTTTCAGGTTAGGAAGAGGATACCTTATCGCTTGGACGTGCACGAAGCTACTTGGACGGTGAAGGGCATACGGAAATTGAAGATTTTATTATTAAACATTTATTTTTAAAAGTTTTTTTTTAAAGATAATTATGTTGATTTTGGGCAAAATTCCCGGGTTTTGGGAACTCATTTACCTATTTACGTTTTCCGCCAAATTATACTCTGTGATGCTTATTTTAATGAAAAGAATTGTTTTTAAGTTTAATTATTTTTACGAGTGTTTTGAATAAATACCAACTATGGGGTCCCCGGGGTTCGGGGCCTTACACGGTTTTTGAATTCATATAATATAAAAATGACAATTCCTTGCGATAATATGAAATACTACAACTAGCATAACAATAACATAAAAGTTGTCTTTTCACTCGAATCCCACTGATAACGAGCTACTCCGACGGCGTATGATCATACTAATGAAGATGAGGATGAGATACCAACCACCAAAACGTAAAATAAACACATAGTCACATTTGCACGTATAACTAATTGAGCAATATCATATAACCCAAATAGTGGAATTGTAGTAAAAAATGATTTAACGCATAACGCCCCCAAAATGTAAAACGGTAAAAAGGGTGATGTGAATTACTTACTTTTAGTGAGTGGATCAGAGAAGATGAGAGTGACGATAAGAGTTACGATAAAACGGTCAAGTTCCTTGAAATGTGTCAACAGGAAGTCCTATTGTTAACGATAGTATAATTAATAAATGAGGAAATGAATTAATATAACAATTTTAGTTTTGATGAGATATTATATGTTTCAACGTCATTATTGTGATTTAATTGTTTTGAAAGATTTGGAGTATTTTAGGGTTTTAAAGCATTATATTTAATATTGTAAGACGAATATTATATATATATATATATATATATATATATATATATATGTGTGTGTGTGTGTGTATATATATATTAGGGGTGAGCAAGAATTGGTCAGACCAGAAATTACCCGAAAACCGGACTGAAAATTAACTAAAATCGAGACCGATATGTTAAATAGATTTGGCCTTCGGTCCTCATATGTTAGCAATCTCGGGTTCGGTCCGGTCCTCGGGCTTGGACCTAGAGAACCGAAATGAAATGAAGAATGATGGGAGTGTGGGACCAAATTCCAATATAATTTATAACCTAGTAAAACTCAATATAGTAGAATTGAAAACGCACGAGTCTCAACATAGTAAAACAAAATTACATCATTTATTAAAGTTTGTAAACGGTCCAATGACTGTTGGTTATGAGAATGATAATGCCTTTATTTCTTTATTTTATTCAATATCTTATAGATGATTTGAATATCACTCTCGGGGTCACAACAGGAAGGACAAGTGGGCATAAGGAGTCTTGGTGGTGGAATGACGCAGTGCAAGACAAGATAAGGGACAAACAAGGATGTTTTAGGGAGCTAATGAGGTGCACGAATGAGGAGGAGCGAGTGGAATTGAGGGACAACTACAAAACGGCCAAGATAGAGGCGAAAAAGGCAGTGGCGTAAGCAAAGAAGACGGCCTTTAAACGGATGTATGAAAGTCTAGAAACAAAAGAGGGGGAACATGCTATGTTTAAGATTGCCAAAGCCAGGGAGCGTAGAAGGCAAGATCTAGGACCGGTGAAGTTCATAAAGGATACAGATGGGCATGTACTGGTCAAGGAGCAGGACATCAAGCTAAGATGGCAAACCTACTTCCACAATCTTTTTAACAATGGGAGAGCTTACCAAGAAGAACATGACAACACAAACTTTCAACGACAACAATCGAATAACTGCTACTGCCGACGGATCACACGAGAAGAGGTGAAGGATGCACTTAGGAGGATGGGAAGGTCTAAGGCGGTTGGCCCAGACAACATACCCATCGAGGTGTGGAAGTGTCTGGGGGAGGAAGGAGTCATGTGGTTAACTACTCTGTTCAATAGTATTCTCAAATCAGGTAAGATGCCAGACCAGTGGAGGAGCAGCGTTGTAGTTCCTATCTATAAGAACAAAGGAGACGCCCAATGTTGTGGTAACTACCGAGGAATCAAACTACTAAGTCATACTATGAAGCTATGGGAAAGAGTGATTGAGGTTAGACTTAGACGAGAAACTCAGGTTACGGTCAACCAATTTGGCTTCATGCCGGGGCGTTCCACCACAGAGGCAATACACCTTATAAGAAGATTAATGGAAAAGTATAGGGAGAAGAAGCGTGATCTACATATGGTGTTTATTGACCTAGAAAAGGCCTACGACAGTGTGCCACGACAGGTGCTCTGGGAATGCTTGGAGGGTAGAAGAGTGCCCAGGAAATACATAGAGATAATTATGGATATGTATACCAGGAGTGAAACAAGTGTCCGTGCGCCAGTGGGGGATACTGATTTCTTTCCTGTAGAGGTAGGTCTTCACCAGGGGTCAGCGTTGAGCCCGTTTCTTTTTTCAGTAGTCTTGGATGAGTTGTCAAAGTCGATTCAGGGGACTCTCCCGTGGTGCATGATGTTCGCAGACGATATTGTGTTACTTGCTGAGAAAAAACAAGATTTAAACATGAGGCTTGAGGAGTGGCGAACAACCTTAGAGACAAAAGGTTTAAAGATTAGCCGATCTAAGACGGAGTACCTCCACTGTGATTTTAGTGGGATAAACGGCAATGAAGACGCACAGATCACAATTGAAGGGCAGGTGGTCCCGCAGGTAACGAAGTTCAAGTATTTAGGATCATTTGTACAGAGCGATGGGGAATTAGACAGTGTTGTGACCCACCGAGTTTAGGTAGGATGGTGTAGATGGAAAGCAGCCACAGGTATATTGTGCGACAAGAGTTTCCCGAATAAACTAAAGGGAAAATTCTATAGGGTGGCAGTTAGACCTGCAATGCTATATGGAACAGATTGTTGGGCCATCAAGAAGGCACAAGTGCGGAAGATGGAAGTAGCAGAAATGAGAATGCTACGTTGGATGTGTGGGCACACAAGGCTAGACCGAATAAGAAACGTTGTGTTTCGTGAGAGATTAGGGGTGGCGAACATAGCAGACAAGATAAGAGAGTGGAGATTGAGATGGTTTGGACATGTAAAGAAAAGACAAACGACGAATCCTGTTAGATCCGTAGAAAACATTACTATAGAGGGGAGGAGGGGTAGAGGACGACCGAAATTGACTTGGGATGAGAGGATTAGGCATGATTTAATAGACCTAAACCTCTCCGAGGACATGGTTGAGGATAGGAATTTGTGGAGAAGTAGAATTAAAGTTAAGGATTTTTAGAGAGAATTGAATACCTTAGGGCTTAGACTTAGCTTATTTAGGTCACATACCATAATGGTATTTCCCTTACATATATTATTATTATTATAATTATTATTAGCTTTTATATAGCTGTTAAACTGTGATCTTATTATTAATATTATTATAATTAGTAGTAGTTTTTATATAACTGTTAAACTTTGAATTCCTTTATTTTGCTTCATACACATGTACTTAGAGCCGAGGGTCTCTCTGGAAGCCACCTCTTTATTCCTTTGGATAGAGGTACGGTGTGCCTACATCCCACCCTCCCCAGACCCTACTTATAGCTTTGCTGTCGGTGGGATTTTACTGGGCATGATTGATTGATTGATTGTCATTCTGTTTTTATATTCAAACTCAAAATAAACAGAAAATAAAGAGTCACATGCACTGACAACTTTTTACTTCTTTATTACACTACATCATCTCTATACAAATAGTTTTAATCTTCTTCTTCTTCTTTTTCTTCAAGAAAGTTGCAGATATAAAACTTAGAATAACTATCTTAACGAAAGGCAACCGTATCCACTTGTAAAACCGGTAACAAAGCATTCAGAATCAAATGATGTTGCTTCATCTTCTTCCCTTTCTTATGTTCTCTTCTCCTAGCCCGTGTAAACAAGAGAGAAGATGAGAATCTCGGGTTTAGCTTGTAAACCTGGATGACCGGACCGAACCCGAAATTATGCCTAGGTCCGGATTTCGGTTCTGGGTTTTCAATATTTTTGGTCTCGAGTCGGGTCTGGTTTAACTCGGGTCGGTCCGGGTAAATTGATTTGCACAGCCCTAATATATATATATATATATAAAGATTCATAGACGAATAAAAGTTCCAAAACTAAAGACAAAACGGGGTTCGGTTTATTAAAACAACATTTAACTAATGTTATATATATATATATATATATATATATATATTAATAATAGAAAAAACATTTAAAATGCATTAAAAGAAAACTTAAAACCCGGGCCTAGGGAGGCTCGAACAGCGCCCCAGGCCGGTTCCGGCATACAAACAAGAGCACAAACCACCAGGCCAATCTATTTGTTTGTTGAAAACATGGAACCAATTATTTATAAACACACAGAATGTTCTTCTCCAAATCAATTATAAACCCTAGATCTTAAATCAGATTAGTTGCTAATTGTTTGATGAAATTGATTTGGGGTTACTGTTATTGGATCAAAAACGAATTGTAAGCACGTTTCAGTTACCATTATAGATGACGAATTAAGGAAGAACGGCGTCTAGGGTTCACGGCTTCATCTTGATCGCGAAATCGATCTTAGCAGCGGCGTCTGATGCAATTAGGTTAGGGTTTAGATTCGGAATGTTGTGAGGAGCGTGTGGTGATGTTTAATTGAATTATGCTTGTGTATATATAGTGTAAACAAGTAGAGGTCAGCCGCGATTGTTTAGGTTGCAATTAGCTGTTTCTGATTCGTTTTCCATATTTAATATGTCGGTGTGATCGTATATTAATGGAGAATCATTTTCGTATAATCAATTTCGTGATTTGGGGCGAAAAACACGAGTTGCCATAGGAAGGTAGGGAGTGCCGGTGATGGGGAAAAGAGGGAAGAAGAAGAGAAGATATTATTTATGTATATTTGCAGTTTGGTCCCCGGTTCAAAGAGTTGGGTGCAAAAGTGATCAAAAGTTAGTTAGGGGTTATTTTGGCATATCTTTAATAGTTAGATTATTATATAAATATAAAGGATAAAAATAAAAAAAAACCGAGACTAATTCGAGCGTCATGAAATGAAATAAATGATCGATAATAGATTTTCTAACTTGAATTAATAGCATAGAACGAAAAATAAAATTTTAAACGGGTCGGGTTTTAGAATCCGAAATTTAACGAATGTTACAGGTCACCTAGTGACTAAAGCCAAGCTTCGCCATTGCATGCTATCCCCAAAAGTATAAAAGCGTAAAAAGGGGGAGTGTGAGTGCTTACTTGGAAATGAAGCGAGTGACGAAATAGACAAGCCGGCCCTTAAGTGGGCGAACCGGAAGGTTCGGTTTTTAACAAGCAAGTCTGAGAAATAAACGAGTTTAGGATTGGGAATGTGACGGAAGGTAAATAATAAATAAAAGTAACTAAACTACACTTGAATTCAAATTTGGGGTTTAATTTGTAAAATGAGAAGATATAAGTTAAGTATGTATAAAATCATAAAAGCGAAGAATCGAGAAAATACGGAGCTAACTATGTAGTTTAGATGGTTTCATTAGATATTTATAACTTTAATTGAGTATTGGGTTCAGTTCGTTGCATGATGCAATAATCCAAAACAGAACCAACTAACTTTATAAGTTAAGCGATTTCGGTTCGGTTCACATTAGTCGAGTTCGGTTCCGATTTATCCAAAGTGTGAAAACAGAAAATAAACTCATGTAAATCAAATTCTAAGTGAAACCCATGTCTTAACCGAAGTGTAGACAACAAAATAGGTTTAAACGAGTGTTCGGTTCCGTTGGCCCGGAACATGATAATTCATCTAGTTCGTTTCCAGCCTACCTTTAACATGAAAAATAGTTATAAAACATTATTTAAGAATGGTCAAGCAAACAATATATAACATCTAAGGTGTGAAAACAAACAAAAGGATTTTAATTAATTTTGGACAGAATCTGTCCTTGATTTGAATAATCCTTAAAATTATAAATAAATCTCTAAAAATTATAAAAATATCCATTCTGGTGAATTAGGATGTTATGAACATCTTTCATTTACAAAGTTTTCCCAAATTAGGAATTGAGATAGGCTGAAACCGTCGGTTTTCTCAATTGGTACAGATCTGTGTACTAAAACTAAACAGTGATTGTGAAGCCATACGAATGAATTAAAATGAAATTAAATAACCGTTGGAACCACAACTCAATGAAATTCATCATAGGCTTTGACTTGCACCATTCTAATTCGTTATGACTAAGTTATGGCCCAATCTTTGACGACCAAACTTCTGTCCAGAACTGAAACGTCATTAGAACCTAAGTTCTTGGTGTTTTGGAATGGTTTTTATGAAGAATAATTTTGCCACTCATTGTGTGATGTTAATACATGATTATCATCTTTTTACACAAATCCTCATGGTCCAATAATCAACAACCAAATTCAAATAAAAATCAGAAACTTTAAATGAGTAAAAATCTCAAATTTGACCAAAATAGTAGACCTGTAAACAAACCGAACGTTCGGTAAACTATTCGTGAACCGTTCGGCGGGAAGTTCGTTTACGTTCGTTTATTTAATAAACGAACGAACATGAACAAAAAAATTGTGTTCTTTTAATTAAACGAACGAACACGAACACATGTTCAGTTCGTTCATTTACGTTCGTGAACATTCGTTTATGTTCGCTTATTTAAGTTCGTTTATGTCTGTTTATTTATGTTCGTTTATGTATTATTAGAAAATAATTAATATTATCTATATAGGCTATCTGCTTAAAGGTTTCATATTTGTTAATTTGTTTTCATTTTAAGTTCGTTTATGTTTGTTTGTGTTCATTTACATTTGTTCATGTATGTTCGTTTATCTTTGTTCAGTTATGTTCGTTTAGATTTTAAACAAACGAACACAAATGTCCCTTTTTAAATAAACGAATATGAACATAAATATTTGTTCGATTAAGTGTCCGTGTTCTTTTAAAGTTAAATGAACGAACACGAACATGCCGTTGTTTGTGTTCATTCGATTCATTTGCAGGCTTTCATTATTCACATTGAGGAATACATCGGTCTCGATCCCTAAGATCTGCCGATTTTATTTATGCTTGTTTGTGTTCGTGAACCGTTTCGTGAACACATTAATTTCCTTAATGAATGAACACGAACATAAAATCTCGTTCGGTAAGTGTTCATGAACCGTTCGTGAACACATTATTTTCTTAACGAACGAACATGAACAAGGTCTTGTTTGTGTTCGTTCGGTTCGTTTACAGCCCTACAAAATAGTCTTGCAACACTAAAATGTGTAAACGGAAGGTGAAACCTCTTAATCAAATGAAATTGAAGAAAGGAAATCATTCCTGTAATGTTATAAGAAGTAAATAAACATAAGACACAACAAAAATTTACTCGAATCGGATTGAGAAGCAAGCAAAGGTTCTGTTTGACTTTTAAATTCAACTTACGCAAGAACACTTTAATTTGTTTCCACAAATCCGAAAATTAGAGAGAAAGGAAGAGACGAGTACTTGGAAAATGTTGAGAAGTGTTGGTATTTATAGACAAGGAGGGGACAAGTTTGCATGGATGGTTGGGCATTAAACCATCTTACAACCACTTTTGCATTAAATGTGGTTGGTTAGTTTTTAAAAAAAATTAAATAAAATACTTAATTAAATAAAATAATTAATTATTTAAAATCTGATTTAGAGGTTGATGAAAAGTTTGGTTTTTTTGGAAAAAATGGTCCTTGTACTTTGGTTTTGGTTGATTTCGAGTATAAAATAAGCAAATTAAACACCGTTAAATATATTAAAATAACACGACAAGTATCAGACATGATTCTAACATGAAAATCATTCTTTTAAAGGATCCGAAGTATAACAAAGTTTAAAATGGGTCGGGTTTTCAGGTTTAGAAAATGACAAATGTCACACTTTTCCTTCTGTATTACGGTGCACTATACGATGGATCATGCCCATCCTCCACCGTAAGCTACAATGGAGGTTACACTTGACACTTCGTTTTGCATTTTCTTGATGCTCGTTCGACGTTCTGACCCCCCGGTTGCTTCTTGTATTCATAAATTTATTTTCCACCATCTTGAATGCTTCAAATTAATTCTTATAAGCTCCGACCACCTACAATCATAAAACCAATCAAAGTAGTCGTTTTCGATAGATATAAAGAACTAAAACACATGATATTTAAACATTAAGACACGTTCTTTAACTCACTCATAACATTCCATTAACCACATTTCACTTTGCAACTCACAAAAAATACATGTTCCTAGATCTGAAATCCTCCCATGCCTACGTGACACTCTTACATTTCACAGTTCATCCATATCACAAGAGATAGCCTCGACCTTTCTGCCTATAGTCTAAGGAACCTGTAGCAAGAGAGCTCTAATAAATGAGGGTGACCTAGTAGTTTTATATACTGGACTATATTATTATTAGTGTGAGTCCACGAGCCACCTAAAGGTATTTAGAATATGAATTCCATTCAATAAGCATTACAATATACAAAGAGCTCGATACTAAAACCCTAAATATTATATTCCAATAACAGGATGATGCTAAGAGTTGCTCTCAATGACCTAAGGATTACCTGACCTATTGGTTTTCTTGCAATTCAATAACCTAATGAAATCAACTACCTGAGTGAGGCACTCAAAAAGTGAACATGTTTTGACTAAGGGTCAAGCTATTCTATAAAGGAGAACAAAAATTAGAAAAATGGGAAGGATTTGTGACCTAAAAATAATAAAAAATTAATGAAAGAAATCATAACTCAAAGTATTTAAAAAATATGAAAAATTAAATATTTCCCCCATCTTCCTTGTTCAAAAAAAAAAGAAAAAAAACACACTGTTGAGAAAAAAAGATCATTATGTCTTTTTATTTATTATTGTGTTTTTTGAATATTTTTTCGTAATTGATTATGTCTTTTTTCTTGACACTGTGTCTTTTTTACTTAATATTATGTTATAGACTCAATATTGTGTTATATTTTGCTCCGCATTGTGTTGTATTTTGTGATCTATTGTGTGTTTTTTTACTTATTTTCGTCATTGTGTATTTTTTCCTCGACATTGTGTCTTTCCCCTCATGACAGGTATTTTAGTTTTTTTTTTATTTTTTATTTATATTTTGAGTTATAACCTTTTTATAATTTTTCTTTAATTTTTCTAGGTCACAAATCTTTCTCAAACTTCTCATTTTAGTCCTTCTATTTTAACCTTTTCCTTTGACTCAATTCACAGCTTTGAGCTATGTGATTTTCATTTTATTATTTGTAGTCAAATATTAATATCTATTAAAAATATGTTTATTATATAAATTGACTATTTTAACATTTATATTAAAAAAAACAAAATACTGAAAAAGGAAAAGAAAATACAAAACCCTCTTCACAGCTGGCCATACAACCTTGCAATCTCCGTCACCATCTCCTCCTATTTATTAATTATTAATTACTATTACTAATATATATAAAAGAGAAGTTTGGCGACGCTGGACTATGATTGGTTTATTTGGCAAGATTCCATTTGACCAAGTTTTATTTTGTTTTGTTTTGTTTTTTTTGTTTGTTTGTCTTTTGTTTTAAACTTTGATAATTATATTTCGAGGCAACTTCATAGAATAGTAATCAACTTTCAAAAGTGTTTCAATTAGGTCACTTAACTTTAAAAAGTGTTCCAATTAAGTCACTCAACTTTCATGTTTGATTAAATTAAAGGTTTTAACATGGCTTTTTAGCCTTTTTCTTTTTTGTTTCGCATAGGAAATCATTTTATCTTTTTTTTATGTTGATGCTGAGTAGCGACATGAATTTTATTTTTTATTTTTAAATTTTAATATAATTAACGTTTTTTTAATTTTTTAAAATTTAACTACACATATTGCAAATTCCGACCCCCACATCTTATCCTCCATTTCTTTCTTGACGCATAAAAAAATAAATGAGACTTGATTTGAAGATTCAGTGACCTGATTTTGAGAAAATATGCATAAGTGACCTAATTAGAACAATTTTAAAAGTTGGTTACTATTTTATGAGATCTTACCTTATATTTCTAATTATCTTTGTTATGTTTATTTTGAAGTTTGGCGACGCTGGACTATGATTGGTCCATTTGGTAAGATTCCATTGACCAAGTTTTATTTTGTTTTGTTTTGTTTTTATCTTTTGTTTTAAACTTTGATAATTATATTTCTAATTATCTTTGTTATGTTTGTTTTTTATTAGTTTAGTTCCAATACCAATATACCGTAACGGATGTGATAAAAAACTGACATAATTTGCGTAGACTTAGCGCCTTTTGTTTTAGTAATAGTACAGTAACGAAACTGACCGAATGATAATTCTTTTTTTTTTTTAGTCCGGTTTTATAACGAACGTGAAAAACCCAACCAAATTTGCATAGACTCACCGCCAGGGACCAACAATGCTCGGGTTTTACCAATGCTCGAGTTTCACAGACCAACGCTATCCCAATGTTCCATCTCAATTTTTATAACTTTTTTTTGTTTTAGTTTCCGTACAATAACACATTAACAGAAACTGACCGAATTCACGTCAACTTACCGCCTCAACACTTAGGATTGGTAATGCTTGTGTCTTACCAACGTTCAGATTTACCAACCTGCCCGACGCAATGCACCTGGTAAAAAGCTAGTTGTAAAACATTATAAATAGATGTAGTGACAATATCTAAAATCTAAAATTTCCTATCACCAATCGGAGTGTTGTATATATACTCTCCAATATTTTCAAATTCGTGATATCAATCTTTTATTTTACAGAATAGTAATAAATCTTTAATCTTTGAAAGAGTTTTAAGCCTTTAGAATAACTAGAAGAATTACTCGGCGTTAAACGTTTGATGTTTGTTATTGGATAGGATTTGCTGCCTCTTTTTCTTCATAGTATAAAATATTAAAATGTATCTTGAAATTAGTCATCTATTGATTTTTAATATTCCTGCAATAAATGAAGGGTCCAGATGATAGAAATAATGCATTATTATTATTATCAATATAAGAATTTTCATTTTCTTTTATAAAAGAATTTGCAAGATATTAATTTGAAAAACTTGTAGGTTGTAACTAATCCATCTCAATCCACTTTTTCAATCTAAAAAGTTAATTACTATTTTCTCACAAAACGGTTGTAGCCTAGTGACATCAAGGTATATGTTAAGGTGAAGTCATCTCAAATGATAAGGATTCAAGTCCAACAATAAATAAAAAATGGTATATTGATTTTCCATTGAAAAAAATATAATTTTCTCTTTGAAATAGATAAAGATCATCTTCTACAGTCTTCTCTTTAAATGCTATAGATCATGATAAATTCTCCCTAAGCTTTGTGGCCTTTTGGGGATATCACCAGTAACATATCCTTAATCTTAGTTGGATAGCCTTTCTTCTTTCTAGTCAAGATGGAGACCATCTTTATAATTCCTTTAATCTTGTCATAGGACCATTACTTTTCTATATAACCAAATTACTAGTCATCACCTTTACGACTTACAACTTTAAAAATGAGTGTTTGGGATCACAAAGAAGCAAACACACGTCTTATCTTGATATCTGAGGTAATTCATCTTGAATATGAAATATGTTTAGAAGTTGGGCTCATGCATGAATGTTTGTAAAATCCGGAATTTTTTGGTTTATATGTGAGATAAGGATTTAGAGGCATGAAATAACTGTTGTAGATTTGCTGGAGTGAGCACTGTCGCACACTCGTACCACGTTCGGACTGTGGTTTGAGTCCTCATCCATCTGCTCTAATATTTAAAAGTCTATAAGCAAACATCATTCCAGCTTGAAAACAATGATATTAATCATTTTGGTAAGATGTGTTATGATTATATAAGAAAGAGGGTATTAAATATTTAGGTTTGCAACATATAACATTTTGCAAATTTTTGTAATAATAAAAAAATAGGGTGATTGTTGGTGAACTTACAAGAAATCGGGGATTTGTAGCAATTGGTTATAAGACAAACTCCTTATATTCATGGCAATAAAAATATGCACACATGCTACTAATGATATATGATTTACTCATCCTATACTTAAAATCAACAACAAATGTCCAAAAGACCAAACAATTAATATAAGAGTACTTTATGGAAAGAGAGAAGACATTGATACATGGTCAAACCATGCATAACTTAAAAAGATCACTTGTTAAAGAGAACCAATAATAACATACAAGAGTGTGATCGACGCATAATTCACTTGTGCATCAATCATGTCGATATTGTGTGTGTATGAGTCTACAAATCAAAGACCGGTACAAACAAACCCGTGTCCATGAAAAGCAAGACTTATCACAAACGAATCGATTAAATGAGTTACCGATCTTCTTAAACGAGTTCAAATTCAAACATAATTTGTATAGATAAAGTCGTAAAACATATTTCCTAAGACGATCAATCATTTCTCCACATTTTAATCATCATCTAACTCCATACTAGTGAAGTAAACTCCCATATATTGTTATAAAAGAGAGAAATACAACTTCTTTTTGTTAGGGTAAGTCATAAGTGGGGCTTTAAAATTGATGACTTTTTGGATCCAAGCATTAAAATAAACCTGCATAGCCGTCCAATTTAGAAAACAATTAGAAAAGAGTAATTAGGGTGATTACTTTATTAAATAATCCTATCATAAACACAATCTTAATATTTAAATAATGAATTAGGAAACTCATAAACACCGAAAGATACTTATAGTGACACCTTATCTTGACACGTACAAAACCTCTCTTTATTATACAACTAGGAGACGTGTTATTACCTTTTCTATTCTTTACATTAATTTATGCGGTATAAGTTTGTGCATATTTCAACATTTAAATTAGCGAAAAATATCATAGATATTACACAATTATATAATGGTAATAAAATAATAACAAATGAAAATATATTTGTTCTGGCCACGTCTAGATATCAAAATCTAACACTATGTATATTTCCAAATGAAATAAAAATTCCAAATAATTATGAACAAATGTAAACAAACTAAGTCGTTCGTGAGCTATTCGAGATCGTCTAACAATATCCTTGAAATAAACCAAGCTTAAATGAACTCGGACTTAAATTAAAAACAGGGGTGCAAACGAGGCAAGACGACTCATGAGCTACTTGAGATTGGTTTGTTAAAAGCCAAAATCGAGCCAGCTTAAACAGCCCCGAGCATTAAAATAAGCTTGTTTATAAAACGAGTCTGAACTTCACTTATCAAACTAGCCCATTAGCCTGTAGTTATACAATTGTTATTTAATATTTTAATGTACATATATTAATTATTGTGATACATAAAATTCTTATAAAAAGAACTAAATACTATATATTATGTTACATATAAAAATTATAATTAAAAAATATATAAACCTAACTAAAAATATATATATATAAATTAATTAATAAATGATAAACAAGTCAAACTTAAACTTTAAAAGAATAGAAACAAGTTGAGCTCAAACACGGTTTATTTTCATCCCTAACTAAAACTCAACTAATAAACGAGCTCGAGTTCAAGCATAAAGTTTCATTACGCAAAAAAAAAAAGTGTAACCTACAGTTAAAAGAAAGTTAAAAGAAATAAAAAGAGAAAAAGGTATATAAAGATGATGCAACCATAAATCAAGTACGATATTATCCTAGTAAGAACCAATAAGTTTGTGCCAAATCTTTTTCAGCCCATTTAGTCTATGGGCACACCCACTTCCAAAAGAATCCATTTTGCCAACGTATCAAGGCCACAACAAACTTGTGGCTCAAAAACCTCCTTCACTGCTTATGTGGCATCCACCTTTCCTCTACACCCCCTATATCATATGTTTATTCCTACTTAGATTTTTACAATCAAATACTACTTTTTTCTTCTCTCTTAGCCGCCACCTACCACCTGTCACCATGACGGATCCTGGTATAATATTGTTCGGAAAGAAGATTGGATTGCCGGAAACCAACACAGAAGAACCTGAGAAAGCTTGTTCTTCCTCACACACACTGGTTTCACCACATGTATGTGTTTTTTTTTTTATTTTTCAGATCTGATTGCAACCCAGTTCATGAAATTGCTTAGGGATTAATGGGTCGATTTCATTTTTTTATTTTGATCAACTTTTAATGTTTAAAATTAATCTTGATTTAGAATTAGGGGGTTTGAGAAGAAAAAAAAGAAGCTAATTTTGATTTACTGTTGTGAGATTCAGGATCAGAGGAAAGATGAATCAGAAAACAATCCCAAAACCCCTTCAATTGATGATGAAGTTATGTCGGAGAATCCTCGGTTAACCGGAGGCGAAAAGGGTAATTTGCAGCCTGGAGTTCTGAAGAAACCAGACAAGATTCTACCCTGCCCACGTTGTGACAGTATGAACACAAAGTTTTGTTACTTCAACAATTCAAATATCAACCAGCCACGTCATTTTTGCAAGAGCTGCCAGAGATACTGGACCGCGGGTGGCACAATGAGAAACATGGCGGTCGGAGCAGGTCGAAGGAAGAAAAAGACCCCACCGTCGAATTGCCGTTACATTATTTCGCAAGAAGGTTTTGAGTCTGCGAATAGTATTGAGTTCGCCCCTGATTCCACCCGTGTTTCACCGAAAGTCCTTTCGTTCAGTCAGAACCGAGACGACTCCAATTCCAATTCAAATTCCAATTCCAGTTCCAGTTCAGTAGTTGAGAAACTGCAAGATAATAATGGATTCCATTCCCAAATTCACTGGATCTATAACCTGTGGAACACGCCTATTCCGATTCCAATTCCAGGGTACCATCCAATCCCAGTGTACCCTTCGCCTTACTGGAACACCGTCCCTTGGTTACCTTCCGGTCCATCCCATTCAATCTTGGGAAAGCATTCAACAGAACCAATAACACCAAACGGGTCACACGAAGATTCGAAGAAGCAAAAGAATACGATTCTGATTCCAAAGACGCTTAGAATAGACGATCCAGACGAAGCTGCCAAGAGTTCGATATGGGCAACACTCGGAATCAAGAACGAACACAGTAACAGAAGTGATCTATTTAAAGCCTTCCAATCAAAAGGAAATGATAAAAAACAAAACACGCCCACAGAACCGAGCCCCGTGTTACAGGCGAATCCTGCTGCTCTTTCTAGATCAGTCTGCTTTCAAGAAAGAGCGTAAAATCGGGCATAACTTAGATCCTACTGTAAATACAATGTAAGAAACAGTAAACAATAGGTGTAATGTAATAGGGTTGTTTGTTTTGTATAGTTTTAGATCTTTAGATTTTTGTAAAATTTCTGCAATTGGTTTGTTAATCAAAGTTTTAAGATGAGAATAACAATATGTACAGGACCATTACTATATCTTGGTTATTCTGTGAGGGCACATCAAAATCAAGAGAAACAGCCATGAAAAAGATCAAGATATTTTTCAGGTCCTGAACAATTTGTGGCCACATTATCTGTCTAACATGAGTTGTTATGTGGACCCAAAATGTTATGTATATCTATATCTTTTTTGTAATGTGCATTCGTCACCTTTTTGCTTTCTGTAAAGTAGTGGTGGAGCTGCAATGTTCCGATTTAACGTGACGGTTTTAAATGATCTGTAAATCCGCGAATCAACAGCTCGCATATTATTGGGTCCGTCGTTGTAGAATTAAGAAAAGTTATGTTTACTTCACTTTGGAATTTTGTACAAGTTGAGAGATAAATCAATGGATGCAGGCCACTAAAAATGGTAATATTATCGATAATATCCGATTATGCTTATAAGTTGTGGATGGATTTCAAGTAGTGTAAATGAGAAAAAATGGCATCTTTTGTTCATATTCTTGGGAATTTTGGAAGCCTGTGACTATGTGGACACAAATCAACACAACTGCAAAAGGTCAAAGGTCAATGGTCAATGGCAATAGTCAAGTTTAGGTTCAATCACTAAAGCTACAAAAGTCAAACCTCCACTTGTGTAATTGATTTCTAAAGTTAGTGCTTCTCTTAGGTAATCCATTATAATAGATGTGCTTAAATAAAGAAAAAGGTAAAGTTGTAAAGGAAGTGCTAGTGCACATATTGGACAAGTTCTTGCAGGAAAAAAGAGTTACATTATAAACTAAGCATATAATTGGACAAGTTTTTGCAGGAAAAAGAAGTAAGTACAAAACTAATAAAAAGATTTTTGCTTCTTTACTTAACCCCAAAGATAACTGAAGAAACACTAAGTGACCCGGAACAGATTATAGATAATCTGGGGGTTAAGTAATGTTTCCCACGAGAATGAGGTCCAACAGAGACAGTTGTTCTTCAGGGGACCTGCAAAACAAACACCGTAAGCTCGTCACTGAGAAGGGGGGGGGGGGGTTCCTCCTTGTGACCACCCTCCGGCGTGAGAATCAGACTAGATTGCTCTGAATATAAGTGTATATTAAGAGATTGCTAGATAACAGGATAGCAGATGATCCTACCATTCCAAGATGTTGGAGTATTTATAGCCGAAGGTAGGTTTCCTAGAAGGTACAGCCGGCTGAATAGTATTCCTGTTCTACCAACAGTGGACTATGCACAGGCCATACTGGTTGGTGGGTAGGTTACGGCCAACAGTGACAAAGTCGGCTGCACTATTCCACCAACTGTAGATTATGCACGTCCCACCTACTGTGGATTGTACGCAGGCCATGCTGGTTGGTGAATAGGTTACGGCCAACAGTAACACTATTCCACCAACTGTAGGCTGCGCATGTCCCACAGTAAGGGTTGGTGAGTAGGCAGCGGCTAATAGTGACAAACAGTACTAGAGGGTGCTCCTCCTCGCACTGTTGTCGGTGAGCTGTCACCCTGTGATTGGCTCATGGGCTGTTCTGGTCAGATCGTCTGTCCTATCCATACCTTGGTAGGTATAGTACAAAAGATCTTTCAGAATCATACAGACTGGCTCATTTAGGCGGGATTGTTCCCGCCTTGCTCATTCCTTCATGTGACTACTGAAGTATCTAGTGTCTTATGCGTGTAGCCCTGCTGTCTGCGGGTAGCCTTCCCTGATGGCTTGTATCCGCAACTGCGGGAACAGGCGGGGTACTTCACCATTGGGAGGCTTTCCCTGCGTGTACAGCTTGCGTACTGCGCGTAAGATTCTATGAGCATGGTGGGTCCTGCGGGAGCAGATGGCCTTTGCGCAGACGTCCCTGTTCAAGGTGAGTCTTGCGGGACCAACTGGTCTCTGCTGGGACCTACCTCTTCAAGTCCCCCCAGTCCAATGTTCTTCTCATGAATGTTTAATAAAGTGAGGTGAACTTTTGGACTTTAAGCAAGGGGTTTTGAAAAGGGTTTTTAGTTTTAAGGTTCTCCGTGGGGATTCTTCCCGCGGGTTTCCCAGTGTCACTTGCAAAAATTCCCGATTTTTTTGCTTGATCTTTGGGTATGATGCGGGTAGGTATGTAACCTTCTCGCAAGTCAGGAGCGTTGAGTCTCACTTGTGTGGATTCTCCTTGAGGTTTTAGTGGTTTTGAACATAGTGATCAATTATGTTTAAACCACCAATTCCATCCTGGAGCCTCAAACAATGTAGTTCTCGACGTTCCCGCTATGCGGGGATGTTATTTCCGTTTCCGCAAGCATTGCCCAGAAGATCCTTCTTGGTTTCAATTCCCTGCGGAGCGCTAGGTATGTGAAGGGTTTTGCCTTAACACTGTACCCGCGCTCGTCTTACGGTTACTTTACTTTCAAGGTACCCCTGGCGTCAATTCCCTGCGGGTGTTAGGTATGTGAAGGGTTTTGCCTTAACACTGTACCCGCACCCGTCTTATAGTTACTTTGTTGCCGGGGTATTCTTGGCTTCAATTCCCTGCGGGTGCTAGGTATGTGAAGGGCTTTGCCTTAACACTATACCCGCATCCGTCTTATGGTTACTTGGTTGCCAAGGTAAGGGGTATTTTCCCGCTTACTTTTGCATCTTTTTGAATTTTGAATTTTGAAATTCGAAAGGTTGGTAAGGATAAGGACAGTCCAAACATCTGAAACGTCGTGCGACGGTTTCTTCTGATTGTGTCAGGACGTGCAGGAAGTTATGGTGACGTGACAGTACATGGTCATTCCAGACGCTTTTTCAGGCGCGTGGGCGTGTTTTTTCGGGCGCGTGGCCGCGAAGTTACTGGCACGTCCTTTCAACAGCTGTTGCCAGCTTGCTTTTTGCCACGTGTCATAGTTTCATTGCACTGTCGATTTCTCTCTCCTCCGCATTAAATTCACCGCATTAATTGCGATTACTATATAAAGGGGAAGAGGGTTATTTGCAATTCACACTTTCACCTCTCTTCTTCTTCTTAGTGATTTCCGGCAAATACTCCCCTTTTTCAGGCAAGCATTTTCCCGAAATCACTTCTTTCTGCAAAAATGTCTTCTCATGATGCTGAAGCTGTAGCCGACGATAGGAGTACTGCTGGCGAGTGCCAGTGTGCTCTACCTGTCGATCAGTACCAGTACATCGTCAGGAAGTTCATGCTCGAGTCTCTCGAGCCTGAGTTTCCTGAATCTCACCAGACTGTGTACGATGCCCCCAGTGGCAAGATCGGGGTATATGCTGCATTCTTTGTTTATGGAAACCTTAGGTTCCCATTGACAAAGTTTATGTACCGTGTCCTGGAGAGGCACGGGGTGCACCTGACCGAGGTGCATCCGATGGCGATTGCCAAGGTCCGGCACTTCGAGTGGGTGTGCCGGATTCTGGGTATTGAGCCCTACGTGGACCGCCTGATGACCTTCTATACTTGGAGGTGCGTCCAAGGGTGGTACACCCTGACAACCCGTATAAAGGGTTTAAAGATCTGCGTGACCGAGCGCAGTCTCCGATCGTGGAAGCGGGAGTTCTTCTACATCTCTGCCCGCGCCATCCCCATTGCTATGAAGTTCAAGAAGGGCCAAGCGCTTCCGAGCCTTCACGCTTCCAGCTACCAGGAGGCGGAATGGTTCGCGAAGATATCCCGGGTCCAATCTCCGGTTTACCGGTTTGCGGAGTCCGGGATGGTGCTGCTGGGGATGAGCCGGGTATGGAAGGATGCGTCTCGGTTTCCTATCCTTCTCGAATACGGTTTGAACTCTATTCCTTATGGTATGTCTTGTCTTTCTTGCTGATATTAGTTTATTTTTCTAAGTGTTTCTTTTCTTTCAGAGGGGAATAATTTGGAGTCGCTCCTGTTCCCGCGGGAGGCTGACCGTCCCGTACGGGTGGGCACTCGTGCTCTGGACGACAATGAGTTGCCCATCCTGGAGCAAACGGCGGATAGGTTTGTGGAGGTCTATCCGCCAGGCCAAGAGATCCTGAGCCACCGGCGGCCAGGTAAGGAGATATTTTTTCCCGAACCCCTCAATGCTGTACCCGCTGTTGGAAATCCTTACATCCTATCTTCTTCTGAGGAATCCGCAGATGGTCCTCCCCTTGTGCGGAAGAAGAAGACTGCTGCCGGCGTGAAGGGGAAGGAGAAGGCCACAGCTGATCCAGTGGTTCTATCTGACACGGAGTCAGATAGTGAAGAGGTGGCGGGGAAGCCCGGTGGTGAGAAGACCACTGCTCCGGAGGCTACGACCGTTACCTCCGGAGAACCAACGAAGACGACGGTGACCGGTACCAAGAGGCCGGCTCCATCGGGTTCCTCCCCGCCCGTCCGTACGTTCAGGGTCAAGAAAACCCGTAAGTATAATCATAATGCCTTTGTAGATTTGTCACTTCATAATTTTCTTTTAACACTTTATTCTTTGTGCAGGCGTGGATGTTGACGCAATCCTGGGTGAAACGCAGGGGAGTACCTCCTCGCCAATGACGGTAGGCTCGGTCAGCCTTCCTGAGGCGTCGACCCAGTCGCCTGCGCTTGCATCCGCTGGTCCAGTTGCTCGTTCCATCGAGCCAACTGTTCCGGCCGAGATGACGTCACCGCCGGCCGTGAGTGCGATTTTTACAGCATCCTTCACGGAACCGGCGGTTACTGCTGCTTTTAAGGAGGCGGCGACCGCGGCGGAGACCACGACGGCGACCACGGCGGCTGCCACCATGCCCGCGCCACCGGCACCGACAGCCGGACCATCAGGTACGCGCAGGGCTTCCCGCCGATCTTTGCCACCTTCCCATCTGCCTGACCTGTTGGATGGATTTCCTTTAGGTTCAGGTGATGGGTTTGGCGGATATCGGCCTGTCATTGACCCTACAGGTGCGTAGGGTTCCTTTGTTTTTCCCCTTTTTTTATCATCTTTTCCTTACTGTCTTTGTTTCTTTTGCAGTGTCGGATTCCAATGAAGTGTATGTTCCACGATGGAACATACGCCGAGGAACAACCCTTCGTACCCCTGTGGAGTGCGTGGACTGGGCTCGCCACGCTGCTCCTCATGGTGCGTTGGGGGAAGCCATGGCTAGCTACCAGGAGGGTAGGCTAACCAATGAGCTTCGGGTTCTCCAGGCCCGGATGCAGCCGCGCATCGAGCTGCTTTGTCGTGAAAACGACAAGTTGAAAGCAGCTCGCGCCAAAGACGTATCTGAAGCGCGTGCTCTCCGGGAGGAGAACCAACAGCTGGCGGCAGCTGCCGCCGCCAAGGAGAAGGCCTTCAAGGCCCTCGAGGTTGAAGTTCAGGCGCGACTCGAGGCCCGTTCCAAGGCTGCCCAAGCTGTGAATGAACAGCTTCGGCTGGCCAGGGAAACTGCGCGAAACGCAACCGAGAGGGCTGCCCAGGCTGAAGCCGTTGCTGAGCCTCTGCGTTTGGAGAATGAGGAGCTGAAAGGCAAATTAGAGGCTCTCCAACGCGCTCATGATGCCTTGGCAATGGAAGATGCCAAGAAACTCCAGGAAATCCTGGACCAGAGGGGGGTGTTTGACCAAACCGAGCGGAAGCTTAAGGGCGTCGAAGAGGCTGCCGCTAAGGAAGTTTTACTTGCCAACCTTAACAAGAGCGAAGCCGAACGCGCCCATACCGAAGCTCAAGCTGCCCTCCAATGGCTTCTTCGAGAAGCGTTGCCTCAGGTATGTTTAGATTTATCTTCACGCATTTCTTTTGTAAGAAAAGGTTCTAATACTTGTATTTTTTTCTTTGTAGGTTGTGCGTCGGGTCTTTTCAGAGACCTCCTACGATGATGCTATGACCGCAGCCCTCAACGCTTCTCATGATGATGGGGAAAAGACCGGCTTCATGCTTGGTCTAGGGTTTGTTGAGAAAGGCGTCCCGCCTTCCAACTTCCCTTTGTTCGATGTGGATACCGAAGCCATTTACGACCAAGCATTGAACCAATACGCCGCCTTCCCGCATCCAGTGGTGGAAAAGGTGGATGAAGTAGCTGTTGCTGATGATGGGTTAGCTGTCCTCAAAGCTTTCCTCGAACCACCCCGTTCTTCTGACGGAGCGGGTCCTAGTGGAGGCGGCCCTGAAGCTTGACCCCGAGGATCCCTTTCCATTGCTTAGACTTGTATAGATTCTCTTCTAGGCGGGTAGTAACCCGGCCATTCTTGTAATATATTATTGAAATATAAATCTTTTTTGCGTATAAGATTGTTATTTCCTTCTTTGGATTCCTTGCTTTATAAACTCATGACTTGCATACTTAGTTTAAGTTAGCAATTTTCCAAGTGTTCTAGAATAAGTTAACCTCTTGAACGTGGTTGATGATGGGTTAAAGTTTCGCTTCCTCTTCCGTGATTGTGCGGGTAGAACCGTCACTTGCACTTGGTAGGATGGCTAAACTTTAACCTTTATCTGGCCTGCGTGCAGGTTTTCCTCATTTCTAAGTATTTAGGATAAGTTAACCTTTGAACGTGGTTGATAGTGGGTTAAAGTTTCGCTTCCTCTTCCGTGATTGTGCGGGTAGAACCGTCACTTGCACTTGGTAGGATGGCTAAACTTTAACCTTTATCTGGCCTGCGTGCAGGTTTTCCTCATTTCTAAGTATTTAGGATAAGTTAACCTTTGAACGTGGTTGATAGTGGGTTAAAGTTTCGCTTCCTCCTTCGTGATTGTGCGGATAGAACCGTCACTTGCACTTGGTAGGATGGCTAAACTTTACCCATACCTGACCTGCGTGTAGGGTTTCCTTTTTTCCTTGTATTATTTTTTTTTTTTTTTTTTTTTTTTTTTTTTAGGATAACCTTTGAACGTGGTAAATGATAGTTTAAAGTTTTGCTTCCTTATTTGTGATTGTGCGGATAAGACCGTCACTTGCACTTACAAGGGTGGCTAAACTTTACTTACATCATACCTGCGTGTAGGTTTCCCTTATTTTTAACGTTGTGTTTATGCGGGTTTTGCCGCCTTCCACACGTAACGACTTACTTCTCCCCCTTTATGGTAAACACCGGCACCCGCGGGGAGTTCATAAGAATAAAGGTAAACACATTATGAAAGGAGAATCATTTCCATTAGAAGTGGCTCTTGGCCTTTTCTTTACAAGTATTGGAATTGATCTACATATAACATTTGCGTAATTGAGCTCCATTCCATGTTCTTGGGATGGGAGTGCCATCGAGCCTTTCGAGCCGGTATGCGCCCTTTCCCAGAACTTGTTTGATAACATATGGCCCTTCCCAGACTGGGGCCAACTTTCCTGGGCGTTCTTGGTTCGAAGCCTCGTTGTTACGCAGTATGTAGTCTCCTTCCTTGAAGTTGCAGAGTTTTACCCGCGTGTTGTAGTACTTTTGCATTTGTCGTTTGTAATTCTCTTCACGCACTGCGGCTAAATCTCTGCGTTCCTCGGTTAGCATAAGATCCAACCGTCTTTCCGCATCATTGTCTTCTGGCTGACTCAAGACCCTTGGTGAGGGTAGACCAATTTCGACCGGGACCATGGCTTCCGTGCCATAAGTGAGGCTGAACGGGGTTTCCCCCGTACTGGCCTTCTTCAGCGTTCTGTTTGCCCAAAGGACGTGCGGAAGCTCGTCCACCCAGCCGGATCTGTGTTTCAAAAGTCTTTTCTTGATGCCTTCGACGATGCTCTTGTTTGCTCTTTCCACCTCACCATTACCTTGCGGGTGTGCCACTGAGGTAAAGGTGTGGGTGATTTGAAGTTCTTTCAGCCACTGTTGTAGCTTCTTGTCAGCAAAGTTGGTGCCGTTATCGCTCACCAAATTCTGTGGAAGTCCAAAACGACAAATTATAAATTCCCAAATAAATTTTTTGATATGCTTTGCGGTTGTTTGGGCTAAAGGTTTTGCTTCTATCCACTTGGTGAAGTAGTCGATGGCTACCACTAGGAACTGAACATTTCCTGCTGCTGTAGGAAATGGGCCTGTTACATCGATGGCCCACTTCTGAAATGGCCACGAAGAAGTGACTGGAACCAGTTCGTTTTTTGGGCGATGCGTGTTAGGTGCGTAAAGCTGGCAAGACCTGCATTTTCTGATGTATGCCAGTGCATCCGTATGCATCCCCGGCCAAAAGTATCCCGCGTTGTTTAGCTTGGCTACAACAGCGCGGGGGCCTGCGTGTACCCCACAGATGCCTTCGTGTACTTCCCTTAGGAGGTAGCCGGCATCTTGGTTGTCCACACATCTCAAGAGTGGGCCAAGAAAGTTACGTCTGTAAAGGATGTCATTGACGAGTTGATAATTCAGTGCTTTACAGCGTAGTTTTCTTGCCTGTGTTTTTTACTCTGGTAGTATTCCTGCTGCAAGGTAATTTATTATTGGTGTCATCCATGTTTCTGTATTGTTCTGGATGACACAAATTTCCTTGCGCGGGACTGATGGTGCTTCGAGGAGTTCAATGCGGATGTCCTTTCCCAAGTGGGTGAAGGCTAGTGATGCAAGCTTGCTTAACGCATCCGCAGATTTGTTTTCACTGCGCTTGACGTGTATGACTTTACAATCACTAAAATCACGCATAAGGGTTTTTGCCTGGGCGAGGTACAGGGCCATGGTGTCATTCACAGCCGTGTATGTTCCATTTATTTGGTTGGCCACCAGCATGGAATCCACGTGGGCTTCTAAGTTTTTCACTCCCATCTTACGCGCAATTCTCAAACCGGCCAAGAATGCTTCATATTCGGCTTCGTTATTCGTACTTGGAAAGTCCAGCCGAATAGCGTAAGTATATTCTTGGCCTGCTGGGTTGGTTAATTTTAACCCTGCGCCTGAACCCTCGTTACTGGCTGCTCCATCAGTGTAGAGTCGCCAGACATCATTGACGTCCTGTGCTGGGGAGGGTTGAGCCTCCTCCTGGCACTCTTTTTCCCGCGAAACGGGGACTTCTGCAATAAAATCGGCCAAGACCTGGCCTTTTATGGCTGGTCTTGGCTTGTACTTAATTGCATATTCTCCCAATTCAATTGCCCATTTGGCTAGACGTCCCGATAATTCGGGTTTTCCTAGAACATTTGAGAGTTTGAAGTTGGTGAGAATGGTGATTGGGTGGCCCTGGAAATATCGTCTTAACCTGCGTGAAGCGTGTATAAGTGCTAAGACCAATTTTTCGAGGGTAGAGTACCGGGTTTCTACGTCTGTTAGTACACGGCTAACATAATAGATTGGCATCTGGATGCCCTTTCGTTCTACTAGCAAGACTGCCCCGGTTGCTCTATCTGTTGCGGAAAGGTATAGGATTAACTCCTCTCCCGCTTGTGGTGCTGTAAGCGTTGGAAGTTCGATCAGGCGTGACCGAATCTCCTGAAAAGCTGCTTCCGCTTCTGGTGTCCAGCGGAAGTGCGTTTTCTTCAGGCAGTTTCTCAGTGTTGACACGAAAGGAAACGACTTATCCGCATGGTTTGCCAAGAAGCGATTAAGTGCGACTAGTCGCCCATTCAGTGTCTGAGCCTGTTTGATGGTGGTAGGTGATTCCATTTTAACAATGGCTTCGACCTTTTCAGGGTTCGCTCTAAAGCCATCTTTAGTAACAATGACTCCCAAGAACTTCCCTTCTTCCATCCCAAATGAACACTTGCTCGGGTTGAGCTTCATGTTTATCTTTCGGAGCGTGTTGAAAGTTTCTTCAATGTCTTTCAACATCGCCTCAGGCTCGAGGCTTTTGATAACCAAATCATCCATATAGACTTCCAAGTTTCTCCCGATTTGGGCATGAAACTCTTTGTCCATTAGTCGTTGGTACGTGGACCCTGCATTCTTAAGTCCGAATGGCATCATTTTATAACAAAATGTACCATCGGGCGTCCGAAATGCGGTTTTGTCCTGGTCATCAATGGCCATGTGGATTTGGTGGTACCCCTTATACGCATCCAAGAAGCATTTAAGGCGAAATGGCGCCAACGAATCCACTTTGAGATCAATTTCTGGTAACGGATAACAATCTTTGGGGCATGCTTTGTTCAAATCTTTGAAATCTATGCACATGCGCCATTGTTTGTCATTCTTCGGTACCATTACGGGATTTGCAACCCATGTTTGATATCTACTAACGCGTACGATGCCTGCGTCAAGGAGTTCCTTGACTTGGGTTCTACACGCGTTAGTTTGTTCAGGCCCCATTACCCTGCGCTTTTGTACGATTGGCGTAACAGCCGGATCGCATTTGAGCTTATGCTCCGCCTTACTTCGGGGTACACCAGTCATGTCAGCTGGTGTCCACGCAAAGATGTCAGCGTTTTTCTGCAGTAAGCGCTTGAGTAAGGTGCGGGTGGGATCAACAATTGTTGGTCCAATGGTAACGGCCTGGTCGGGGTATTTGCCATTGAAGGCCCATTTTTCCGGTTCAGTGATGGTTGGTTTAGCCTTCTTCAGTTTGGGTTTAGATGAGACAGATGCAATGCATACCTGGGGAATGCCAGAGATCATTGCTACACCCTCAGCTGTTGGCCATCCCATCATGCCGTGGACTGAAGATACCACGGCGTTGAATCTTGCCATCCCATCTCTTCCGAATAGGATGTCGTATGTGTGGTGTGGCTTTTTCATCACGACAAAATCCACGTCTTCTGTGCGTGAATGATTCCCATCAGTAAGAGTAACGGGGAAAGATAGGATACCCAGGGGTGTTTCTGTACTGCCATCAAACCCTTCCATTGAAGCGTAGACCGTTTCCAGGCGTTCCTTGTCTTCATCATCCAGCTTATCAAAGAACTGCCTGTACATCACTGTCGACGAAGCGCCGTTGTCAGCAAGAGTGCGGGAGGTGATGTAGTGCCCCAGCTGGCTTCTGATGACGATGGGGCCTTCTTTGCTGGGGCCTCCTGGCACTCGCGGGAAGCGCACCTCAGCTTCCTTCCACGCGCATGGTTATATCACCTGTCTTTTTCTTCCTCTGACCTTGCCATGAACCATGTTGATGCTGATGTCGACGGGCTTTCGTCCGTTACCTCTGTACCGGTTGTCATTCCTTCCTCCCTTCCTGATCGATGCCACGAGATGTGCAAGCCTTCCATCCTTAACAAATGTTTCAATAATATCCTTCAAGGATGTGCACTCTTCAGTACCATGACCCTTTGTCCCGTGGAAATCACAGGATTTGCTTTGATCCGCATTAGGTTTCTGCCGGATCGATGGGGCTTTGGGCCATGGCAATTTTTCCGTGGCAAATATCTCCGTGACGCTCTTTGTGAGTGGCGTCCACCGGTGTTTTCGATTTGAAGGGTGTGTGTTGTCCCTTCCGCCAACAAGAGGGCGAGAGCTGGATGAGGTGTCAAAGTTTACCCTTGACTGCCAAATACCTAGCCTCCTCTTTTTGTTCTGCCGGGCGATCCGGACATTGTTCTCTCTTGTCCTCTGCGTGTAGAGGTGCGTACTCTGGGGAAGGTCCCTTCCCAGTTGCTTTTCCGTCTCGGCAAAGCGCTTTGCCGCCGTCATGATGGCATCCCATGTGGATGGCATGCCATCCTTACCCGTCAACGTGCGGATAAGTTCTGGGTATTCGGCGCCTTGGATGAAGGCGGCGCGAACCAGATCCTCACTTATGTTGCCGAGACTAAGCTTTTTAGAGTTGAAGCGAGTGATGAAGTCTAGTAAAGATTCATCCTCCTCTCTCACGCAGTTGAGGATCGTCCACTGCTCTTCAGTGTACTTCCTCTGTTGGCTGAAGTGCTGGCTGAACTTGTTCTGAAAGTCCGCCCAGTCATATATGTGGTGGATCGGTAAACGATCGAACCATGCCCTGGCTGCTCCGACCAGAGTCATCTGGAACATGTAGCACCACGTGGGTTCCGTCCAGTTGCTGACGGTAGCCCCCGCAATGAACCTGTTCAGATGGTCGTCTGGGTCGGATAGACCATCATAAGTGCCAATGTTTGACATTTGTTTGGCACTTCTCGGGGCGATTGCCTCCGCAATGTCTCTTGCGAATTTTGACCTTCCTGCATTTGTGGCAGTTGGTCTAAAGGTTTTGGAGAAGTCACGCGGGTTTCTCTCCGCGATTGGTTTAAAAGCTTCCCCAAAATTCCTTTTTGGTTGGACGTCCGTGTCCTTACGCTTCCCTTTCGCCTTATGGCGAGGGTTCGCGTCGGTATCAGACTCCAACTCGTCTTCTGAGTACTCGCAGTCACTGCTCATATTGAGGTGTTGGCGAGTACTGGTGAATTCGTCAGCCTGTTGAGCTGAACGCAAGCGTTCATCCAATTCGGCTTGGAATTCTCTTTGCCGTGCTTCGGCCCACGCCTTCACTTGATCTAGTGTTTGGCGAGGGACCTTCGTTCGTTTTTCCAGTTGGGTATCGGTGAACCCCAATGGAATATTTACTCCACTTGCCCCGGCTTGGGTAGTCGGGGTAGTGTTCGTAAGGATTGTATAACCGCCGGTGTTCCCCCCAGTTGCTGGGGTGGTTACCGGGGTTTCTTGGTCAGTTACAGGCCTTTGGACCGGAGTAACGTTAACCATTTCTTCAGAAATTGTGAAAACTAAAATAGTTCTAGCTTTTATGCACGGATGGCGCCAATGAAGAAACACTAAGTGACCCGGAACAGATTATAGATAATCTGGGGGTTAAGTAATGTTTCCCACGAGAATGAGGTCCAACAGAGACAGTTGTTCTTCAGGGGACCTGCAAAACAAACACCGTAAGCTCGTCACTGAGAAGGGGGGGGTTCCTCCTTGTGACCACCCTCCGGCGTGAGAATCAGACTAGATTGCTCTGAATATAAGTGTATATTAAGAGATTGCTAGATAACAGGATAGCAGATGATCCTACCATTCCAAGATGTTGGAGTATTTATAGCCGAAGGTAGGTTTCCTAGAAGGTACAGCCGGCTGAATAGTATTCCTGTTCTACCAACAGTGGACTATGCACAGGCCATACTGGTTGGTGGGTAGGTTACGGCCAACAGTGACAAAGTCGGCTGCACTATTCCACCAACTGTAGATTATGCACGTCCCACCTACTGTGGATTGTACGCAGGCCATGCTGGTTGGTGAATAGGTTACGGCCAACAGTAACACTATTCCACCAACTGTAGGCTGCGCATGTCCCACAGTAAGGGTTGGTGAGTAGGCAGCGGCTAATAGTGACAAACAGTACTAGAGGGTGCTCCTCCTCGCACTGTTGTCGGTGAGCTGTCACCCTGTGATTGGCTCATGGGCTGTTCTGGTCAGATCGTCTGTCCTATCCATACCTTGGTAGGTATAGTACAAAAGATCTTTCAGAATCATACAGACTGGCTCATTTAGGCGGGATTGTTCCCGCCTTGCTCATTCCTTCATGTGACTACTGAAGTATCTAGTGTCTTGTGCGTGTAGCCCTGCTGTCTGCGGGTAGCCTTCCCTGATGGCTTGTATCCGCAACTGCGGGAACAGGCGGGGTACTTCACCATTGGGAGGCTTTCCCTGCGTGTACAGCTTGCGTACTGCGCGTAAGATTCTATGAGCATGGTGGGTCCTGCGGGAGCAGATGGCCTTTGCGCAGACGTCCCTGTTCAAGGTGAGTCTTGCGGGACCAACTGGTCTCTGCTGGGACCTACCTCTTCAATAACACAAATATATCAAATATGAATAATATCAAGTTGTGAGCTTGAAGGGTAAAAAGTAGAACAAAACCAAAAATAATTTCCTATCCAGAATTATAACAGAAGAAAATAATAGGCTAACATTTAAAGAATATGCAAGTAATACCCTGTGGTTTTTTCATAAAATGGCAAGTGTTTTATTATAGCTTTAGAGTTAATGATTAAGAAAACAATACTACAACAGTTGTTAACTTCTTGTTAATTGTAGAGGTAAGGTCCTTCAAGAAGCACGTGAAAGCGGCAAGAATCTCTAACCGCAGAAAAGGCACAACAGACTAGATAGCCATCAACGGAAGCGGCATAGCGAACAACTAATCACAAATATAGGAACCCCGTAAGGGGACACACTATATAAAGGACAGAGTGACAGACATGCACAATAAGCCTATCAGGAGAGGCCAGCGTTGTACCTTTAAGAGACAAACATTCCACCTGCCCAGCTATCTCAACCAACCAGAGACCAGGAACGTGCTCAGGCATAAAGAGTAGAAGGCTTGACCGATGGTGACAGCTGACCATATCTTCTCCACCTCTTCGGCTATAAATAGAAAGTAGAGCCAATGGTAAAGGCATCCTATTTTCTACCCATCAATACTCGCTACATCCGATATTGATTCTCACTCCGGAGAGTGGTTACGAGAAGAACCCCCATTCCTCTTCTCGTAACGAGCTCTTGGTTTTGCATGAATTATTGGTGAAGATCTTGAAGGGTCTGGCTAAACCTCTATATCCGGACGAGATACCAACTTGACTATTCTAGGTTCACTTAGTGTTTCTTCATTTCATTGGCGCCATCCGTTAGGCTCTCATCAGCCTCCGCCGGTTACTCCCCCATCCTAGTCAAAAATGGGGCCGGTCGCGGGAATTCATGCTACGAACAACGAAGCAGAATTACGATTGAAATAGGCTTACCCTCCGCAAGAGTCTTAGTGATGGATAAAGACAATGAAGTAGAATTACGAATTTAAGCCTCCTGGAAGAAAGGCGCGAATTAACAACCATTAGAGAAGAAAAATACAAGCGCCAACTAGAGAAATATTACAACGAAAGGGTTTAAAACCATATACGTCAGGAAAGGAGATTACATGTACCGCAATCGCGAAGCAATAAATGCGGAGCCTCTGGGAAAGCTTGCCCCAAATTGGGAATGACCATATGTTATAAATGAAGTCCTTGAAAAAGGCTCGCATACCCTATCCCATTTGGATGGACCGCCTGTCCCGCGAACTTGGAACGCGGCCCAATTAAGGAAATGTTACGTTTGAAACTGTCACACCCCGATCAAAAGCGGCGGAATATGCCGAGGCGTAACGTATCGATTGGACAGTAGCTCAAAATACACTAATTAAAGTGACAATAATTATTTAATTCATTAACATCAAAACTAGTACACAATTACAATAATCGAATCAAATACATATTTTGAATAAATATCCAAAGGCCAACTAACTATCTTTGATCTTGACTACATCAAACACTTGAACCTGTAGCATGTATAAAAATAGAGTTTTTCAACACGAATGTTGGTGAGAATACATAAGCTTGAGTTTATATATATATATATATATATATATATATATATAATATAATATATATATATATATATATAATCACAATTCATATGTCAATGATGAGCATTGCAATTCTTATGAAAATGTAAACAGTTAAAAAGATATGGACTCGTTCCTATTAATACAAAATCAACGTACTTGGGTAAATGTATGATCATACTAGATGAGGATGAGATACCATACCACCAAACAATAAAATAAACATTTAAGCACATAGAGCATAACCATAGAGCATTCAATAATCACACATAAACATAAATTGAATTGTGTTTTAAATAAATGTGGTATAAAATTCGAATAATACATAATGTATACATGTTACCCCCAAAATATATAAAAGATAAAAAAATAGGGGGGGGGGGGGGGTATGCAAACTCACATTGAATTTGGTGGGTTGAAAGATTAAGGTCTTGGTTAAGCGTGTGAACGTTCTAATGTGTAAGTCCTAAATAAAAGTAATAAGGCTAGTTTTAGTTTGTGTTTGACGAATAATTAACTAAGGATTATAATGGTAAGATGATATGATAACTTGTACTTGAAAAAGGAAAAGAAAGATGAAAACAGAATTTGGACAGCTTGTTGTCACAGCATAGATAAATTATTAAAAAAATATGAAACAATTACTAAAAATTATAAAAAAGTCCAGTCAATTAAATCAATGGGTTAGAAACAACTAGAAAGTTTGGTCAGATTTGGACCCGAGATTGGCTAACATAGCCATTCTTCTAAAAGAGTAAAGATCTGAGCACTAATTTTAGTTTGACCACTATGGAGTCATAAAAATGAATTAAATGCAAATAAAACATCATTAGAACCACAACTCAATGAATTTAGTCATAGGCTTTGGTCTTGCACCATTTCAATTTATTATGACAAAGTTATGGCTCAACCTTTGTTGTCCAAGAATTCTATCAATTCTGAATCATTACAATTAGTAATGTCCTTTGCACTTTGAAATGGTTTTTGATGGAAATAAATTATAATCTATTTTATGGGGTGATGGATACATCATATAAAGAATATATATCATCAAACACTTATGGTTATGTATCAAAGAAAAGTAAATTAAAACATAAAGTTACAAGGAATGTAAGAACTTTTGTTAAAGTGTGACCATTGAAGATCATCTTCCAACCTTTAGTTCTTTGTCTCCTCCACAACACACACCATGGTGTATAGATTATGTGGGATCCTTGACATGAATATATGATGTCTTTGCAACCATGTAAATGAAGAAGATGAACAAGAATAAAAGAAATCTTAAAGGTAGTACAACTAGTGTTAAATAGCAACTTGATTACCTAAATTTTTGACAAAATAGTAACAATAAGAAAAATGAAGAAGATGGAGATAAGAGAGGGAGAGGGGAGAAGATAAATTCTTCTTTGAATTTCAAAGAAGAATAACAATGGTACCAAAGAAAAAGAGGGGATGATAGTCTCATATAAATAACAAGATTTGGAGGGGCTAACTTAGGAAAGTTTGTTTTGTAAAAAGTTGTAAAATTTGGAGAAGGAGAAAAGGGGTGGGGTGAATGGTTGGGGGAGTTTTGTGTTGGATTATATTGTATTTTTAACATTTAACATATGGTAAGCAATATTTTTTACAATAATTAATTAGATATAGTACCTAGGCTAGTTACATGTTTAAAGGTTCATGTAACAATTTATTATGTTATAAAATGAAGGAAACACACTTATGAGTTTTAACTTATTATGTCTTAACTCGTTTAGGCGATAAACCCCACAAGTAATTACATTAGACCAGTCGACATCCCAATCAAGAAAGCACTTATAAACCATCTTTCTCGCCTCAAATATCATAAATTGAAGAAGAAGAAGAAGAAGAAGCGAAATTTTACAACATAAAAGAAACAGGTATGGAAACTTGGGAGGATGGTGATTTAGCAAAAGAACATGGCCGCTTATTTATAGACGAAAGCATGGTTGAAGTGACGGTAAAAAGAAAAGGATGCTCTCGGTATATACGCAGACCAACCACGAGTTGCCATGTCATGAATGGAAAGAGGGAATAGTGGTTATTAGGGTGCGTGCAAGCCACGAGCAGACCAAAAAAGTAAAGCTGCCATCCCGCCTGACAAGCAGTGTAATGAATCTCGCTAGGAGTCGCATCACCTTACCCCCAACAAACCCGATCCATAAAAACTAAAAAGGGTAACTAGTTACCATGCCAAATATAGTAAGCATGCCGCACCGCGGAAACCTACGTTAAAAAGCAACAACAAAGTCCATAGCCCCACTAATGCCTGCAGAAGAAAGACCATGGACTAGGGGGCTTGTAGAGAGGTAAGGTCCTTCAAGAAGCACGCGGAAACAGAAGGAACCTATAACCATGGAAAAGGCACAACAGACAAAATAGCCATCCATGGAAACGACATAGCGGAAGGCCAAACAATCAATCGCAAATATTGGAATCCCGTGTCACAGCCCCCGACCACTATACCCCAGGAGGGGAGCCGTGAACGTTGAGTGGGTGGTATCGATGTTTATTAAAATAATTTGCAGCGGAATATTTCATCAGAACCGTAGTTAGGAAAATTAATCAGAGTTATAAAAACACCATAATTCTTATTTCATAAACGGGGATAAAAACCCATTTTTAAACAAACATAAGTTTTATAGGGATAAACCCTAATTTACAAAAAACGTTTCTTTATTCTGGTGACAAGCAACTTATTTAAGCTGGAAGCCCGCAGGCATCATTCATTTATCTCTAACAAGTCACCTGAAACATGTTTAAAAATATTTGATCAGCAGAAAATACTGGTGAGTACATTTATTTATAAATGATAAATTTTGCAGTTACAGCATTAAAATGTTTTTACATTTTCCTGCTTACAAATTACCGAAAGGTACTTGTCACTCGACCGTATCTGTGACTGTGGTCATATTACTTATTGGCTAACACTTGTCCAATAAGTAACGTGTAATAGCCCAGTAGGCAAGCCTTGTATACAAAACCCCACAATACCAGTAGTAACCATCCCGTAAGTGTACAGAGACTTAATCACTGTAATGTAGTTTAAATCCTTTGAAAATATTTAAACTATCCGTCATGAGTTTGATGGTTTTGGAAAAGCATCATGACAGTGTTGGAAAATCAATTATCTCACGCAAATGTGAGTTATGCAAAATGTAGTATATCTATATTTAACAAGCCTTCTGATGTTAATCACCTAGATTAAGCACAATGTAGTATATCTATATTAGTATAAACCCATAATTATAACGATAATCATGAGACATGAAACTTTACACGATGGCACAATGCCATACCTTCTTAAGGTAGGGCTTTTGGATTCGTGATATAAATTCCTCCCTATTATACTTTAAATTGAGCAGCTTCACGTATCGCGAAGTTGCAGTAGGTTTGTCGTGCGCCATCAAAGCGCCACATTGCGCCCATCGCACTTCGGCCGAGCCCGTGCGCGTCGGGTGCGAAGCTAGGACTACTGGGTGTGATTTGGCACATAAGAATATTATTATGTGAACTCTTTTCCTTATAAAGAGCTTACAAGTTTTGTAATCTAGCGATGTGGGACAAGAATTAGAAATCTTATTTATACCATGGTGAAAGCCTTCCATTTTCTTTCCTCCACCAATGTGGGATGGAATTTTCTTTTATATTTTCCATTCTTCCTTTTACTTCTTCTCTTTTCTTTCTCATTTCTTCATTTCTTTCTTTGATTATTTTATTCTTTATTATGGCTTGTTATATCCCGTAAGGGGACACGTTGTACACAAAGGACAAAAACACACGATAAGCCTATTAAGAGAGACCAGCGTTGTACCTTTACGAGACAAACATTCCCACCTGCCAAGTTGTCTCAATCAATCAGAGGCCAAGAACGTGCTCAGGCATAAAAAATAGAAGGTTCGACCGATGGTAACAGCTGGCCATATCTCTCTACCTCTTCGGCTATAAATAGGAGGCAGTCACAATGGTAAAGGCATCCTATTTTCTACCCATCAATACTCGTTACATCCGATACTAATTCTCACGCCAAATGATGCTTTTAGAGATTATGTTAACAGACTTTTCCAACTGAAAGGCATAAACAGAATATATTCAGAATATAATTTATATAAACATAAGTCAAATCCCAATAACATAAGTTGCTCATACACCTCCTCAAGCAAACTTAAAATGGTACAACATTGTCAAGGAAACTTCAAATACGTAAGCAAATAATATAACTCATTTTCAAACCAATAAAATTGTAGTAAGTGATTCCTTGATGTTGATTCGTCCATTAACATAAATAATCAGAGAGAGAAGCAAAGTAAAAGTTGAACAAGTTTCTGTTCAAAACTCTATATTCTTTCTTATAGTCAAACAAATAGATTTGGTGATTAAAATTGCAAAAAACAACCGACTTTTGTAACAACTTTTAAATACTTCGACTTTCAAATTCGCTAAAAGATTATAAGAATCCTAAGAAAGCAAAAGCGTAGGAGACTATATATTATCAGTTATCAGCATGCAGTTAATTTCACTGTATTGAATTGGTTTGTAATAGTAGATTACCTGCATTGTTGGCGTTGATGCCGTCCAGATGATGTGGTGGTTTCGACGATGATATTTGTTTACCTGGTAGTTTCGTGCTCCTAGAGTGTTGCTAGTGTGGGGGTACCGACGTTATTTTTGACATGGTCTCATATTCTTATAGACGACTGGCTTGCATTAAACGTTTTATACTGTACATGATATCGATCAAGAACAAGGTTATAAAGTGTGATGAAGTTTCTGCATTAAACTGTTATTTAATGTATAAGTCAGGATAAGGCTGTTTGTGAGAACCCGTAAAAGTCGTTTCTGTTTTCATAGACAAACACTTTTTACATTGAACCAAAGAGTCATTATGGAACCTTTCGTTTTAAGATAAGTTTATATATAAATTACACATATATAGTTTTTTTTGTTTTTTTAACAATAATATCCTCCCCAGGAAAGCGGTTGCCCACCTCGGCCGGACCTGACTCATTATTCATGCACCACGTCAAATACATACGACTTGCATGGGTGTCAACTGTCAAGTGATGCCTCATGATGTTGACCAACATCTATACGAGTCATATAGTCCTATATGATTTTTTTATAGTTTTCTTTGTTTATATAAATTTGTAACCTTTTATATAATTATTTGTTTGATTCATAAAAAATGACCAACAAAAACATAATTTCTATAAAGAAGAACATACACTAATATGTTAAACATAATTATTTAAAATTACATATAGTAAACACATATTCAAGCAACGCTAACACACCAACATTCTCCGCACTACATGTGATATGTCTCGATAGTCGCTGTTAATCATCCCCGCACACCGATGTTACTGACTTTTTTACCAGTCAACTCGCTTGGAACTCCCTAAATGTTATTTTTTTCGGATGGGGGACAAGTTTAGGCAATATTCCTGCAATTTCGGAGTTGACAAAATGAAGTGTGACTATGTTAATTGCAGCAATGAACCAGAAGATGCAAACCATCTGTGGTTGGGCTGGCCATTTACACAATTGGCATGGTGCATAACGTCAAGATGACACTTAAATCACCAACAATATGCGTTGTCCAAAATGATCGTCACGTCACACAGGACAACTCCAACTAGTTTTGATGCAATTTAAGCTACTGTCCTTAACACCTTGCTAGTTTTTTAATGTCCAGTGTGCTGCCAAAGAAAAGATATACATGATAAATCTTAAATCAAATGGACAATTTTATAGAATAGTAACCAAGTTTCAAGTTTGTTTCAATTAGGTCACTCATATTTTATTTTGTCTCAATTAGGTCACTCAAATTTCAATTTTGTCTCAATTAGGTCACTCAACCTTCAATGTCTCTTAATTATGTCACTCAACTTTTAATAAATGTTCTAATACTACTTTTTTTACCTTCATATTATATGTTCATCAATAACTAAAACGTCATTAAAACCAACATTTTTTTATTTTTTATCAGTTAATATATCACTTACGATAATATAGTAGTTCTCCCTCTCTTTTAGAACACAAATTGAAAGTTAAGTGGCCTGATTGAGATAAAATTAAAGTTGAGTGACCTAATTAAGACAAAGCAAAATATGAGTGACTTAATTATAACAAATTTAAAACTTGGTTACTATTTTATAGTGTTTTCCCTAAATAAAAATATTATATTTGCAAGTTAACTTTTTTTGTGGTAGTTTCGAATTTCAATTTAATGGTGGTAGTGTGGGACTGTGGGGGTAGGGGGTGGTATGGTAGTGTGGTACCGGCCTTGTTTTTGACTTGTTCTATAATCAAAGGAACATCATTAAATGTTTGTGACATGTTATGAAATTTCAGTTAGAGGTATTTGTCAATTTCGGAAACTATCTAAACCAAGTAGGGTTGTAAACAAACCGAACCGAATAAAGTTTTATACATGTTTGTCCGTTAACCTTTTATTCATAAAATTCCTGTCCAACGTTCATTCATTAAGGAAAGGAATTTGTTCGTGAACGGTTCACAAACACAAACGAACACAATGCTATATTTGATTTGGTTGATCAATAATAGTCGATGTCAATGGTTCGGTCCAGCTACTAATTTTGTGTTGATGTTTTTTTAACATTGATATTTTTATAGAACATCTAATGAATCCTTCAAATCGGATACTGGCTAAATTCACTACATTGAGATTCACTCCTCTTCCGATTCGGGAAAACCCTCACCTAAGGCCAACATCCGGAAACACTCGCCTAAAAGTATGACAGTGCAATGAGATAAAACTCATTCAGTTCAAGGATCCGAATAGTGAACGTCATTTACTAGTCTAGTCTCCCATCATCACCTGGTGCCACCAAAACTAAATGATGGTGGCAGGAATCGAACCTAGATCATATAGAGCACCAAGTCTCTTTCTTACCACTCCACCACAAGCTCATTGCTTTCTTAACATTTATATAAATATGTTATTATGTTTATTACGTGCAATTAGGCATTTAATAGTATAATTAAACTTTTATAGAGAAGAGTTAAGTGTCATTTTTGTACCTATGGTTTGTCCAATTAGGCAACTTTAGTACCGTTTTTGAATTTATTGCAAATAGCTACCTCACTTTTCTAAAACTTGCAGTTTTAGTACTTTTTTCTAACACTTTCTATTTTCTCCGTTAAGTCAGGGGCAAATTAGTAATTTCAATTATTTTATTTATTTTCTCTTTAGAGCTAAGTGTTATTTTCATACATGTGGTTTGTTCAATTATAATTATGCAACTTTAGTACCTTTTTTTGAATTTATTGCAACTAGATACTTTTATTAGTCTTGGATAGATAGACAAATCAAACGAGACATTACATATTACAATTAAAAGAGTAACTAAAATACATGATAAAAGATAATGTATAACATATTTATTAGCCTTTTGCTCTTGATTGCCAATTTACTTCTAGTAGCTCAAGATCCGAGTTCATGTTAGCCATTTTTCTTGCATTTTCTTTATATGCGTTGATTTTTTTTCGAAAGTTCGGGTATGATAACAGTAGCTCTTTAACACATCGGAAGATCAAGAAAATAACAATCACATAGCTTTGCACCTCTTAGTATAATATCAATTAAACTTGTAGATGAACGACGGTGACGAATCACATGGGCAAAATACCATATCGTAATTCATTGAACTTGAATATGAACAATTGTTAGGGTTTGAAGGATCAATGAGCACGGAGAGATGGTTGATCTGTTCATTTAGATTTAGAGGTGATCTTTTAATTGTAATATGTAATGTCTCTCTTGATTTGTCTATCTATCCAAAACTAATAAAAGTATCTAGTTGCAATTAATTAAAAAAAAGTACTAAAGTTGCATAATTGAACAAACCACAGGTATGAAAATAACACTTAGCTCAAAAGAAAAAATAAATAGAATAATCAAAATTACTAATTTGCCCCTGACTTAACGGAGAAAATAGACGGAGTTAGAAAAAAGTACTAAAATTGCAAGTTTTAGAAAAATGAGATAGCAATTTGCAATAAATTCAAAATCGATACTAAAGTTGTCTAATTGGACAAACCACGGATATTAAAATGACACTTATAACTGTGTAAAGGAAGAAGTGAGAACTTTATGAAATAATGATTAAATATGGCTGAAAATTCTATCCTATTGTATTGAATAATGATAAAATAGGACAAAACCGAAAACTTTATAAAGGCGTTCATTTCTTACAAATTTCTTGAAAATGTTAGTTTAACCAATTTTGTCATATACCTTTTCCTTTCCGCTCTTGTAAAGTTGCAAGTACAAATTCAAACCTTTAATCCTAAAGTATTTAGAGTTAGGTTGGATTACTTCACCTAATGACATTTGTAACACGTTTAAGACTAAATCAATGCTTTCAAAGTGTACGACTGGTAGTTTTTCAGCCTCGCAAGAAATCACAAAAAATTTGAGAGTTCTTAAGTGATAAGACACGTTACACATGTATTTGTGCATATACAAACAAAGATTTTTCAACTTATATAATTATGTATAACACTTCCATAATAAAGACTTTCTTTTTGTGGACATCTTGGGATACAAATTACCCTAAATTTGAGATAGACGTGTTAATTTTGTCGCATTAGCGGGTTAAATGGTTAAACAAAACACAATTCATATAGTTATTTATGTGAAGACATCAATATATCATAATTCATGTGTACTTTAAATCATGTAACCCGGACGCAACTCGTCAAATATGGTTAACCTGCTTAACTAAACAAGTCAAATGATGGGCCGAAGGTCTATAAACTGGTAGTAAATGTGCTAAACGGGCTGGATGATTGTAAGCATGTCCTAAACATGTTCGTAGATCTCAATTCAAATATAAAACTAAGACATGCTTTACATATTTTGGAAAATCAATAGGTTTATATTAGATGTTTTATAGGGATTTCTATATACGTTACTTGACAAAGTAACAAAGCAACCACACAATAGATCACAAGCTTTAAGGTATATACCCATTCAATACAATTTATCCATTATTGATTATGGATGGCGGATACAAATCCGAATCAAATTGATGTGTGCCCAGACTCCAAACAGCCCTAAAGCACTGGATGAGTTAGCATACGTACGGACCAATCATATATTATCACGAATTTAGAGGTTACAACAGCTCCGGACTTCGAACTCATCATCATCCGGATTAGCATAATATGGGTTCTAGGTATTTGATCATTTTGGCACGACGAGTCCTGGGAAGTCTGGCACAAGTTAGCTTTCCATTTAAGCATTACCCAAACAAGACCCTGAGAATGAAGTCCGGTTTAGGAAAGTAAAACACACCCAATATCGAAATTGATCGTGAACAGTAATCGCATTAAATGTCATTGATAACATTTTAGACGTTATAAATACAACCTCAACAACCAGAGTAAGGGCATTCATTACACTCATGTAGAACACTTATAATCTATTAGACTACTATTCTCAGCTTTCTTACGTGGTAGTTCATGTTGTCATTAATATTTCCAGATACCGGTTTAAATATTCATTATCATTTCTCATTCGGTTTTTTTTTCTTTACAAAATTATACCTTCGAAGAATACTTAGACTATATAATATTAGTAGTGTTTTATTTAATTGTTTTTATATTATATATAATACATTAATACAGACCCCATCAACCCGTTTAATCAGGCCTCCTTATCCATTCAATGTGGTGTAGTGGTAGGGAGCTTCGGTTTCTCAACGGAGACTCAAGTTCAATTTTCACTTACAATAATTTGGGAGAATATGGGTGGCTCTATGAATGAAGACTGAGATCTTTGTGATTTTCAGTTTGATCCTGAGGGCATCCGAGTTTTACCACCAGTGGGTTTTCCCCAAAACTGGAGATAACTTGAAGGCGCTTAAGCGCTCCGTACAGCTGGGTTGGCCAGCTGGCGGTGGCCTTTTGCCATTGGGTCACTCCGTATGGAGTACCTAAGCATTCTATGTTTGTTGGCCGTTAAAAATAAAATCAGGCCTCCTTGGTGACACTAGCAATATGACTATCCCTCTGATTTTGTAATTAATAAGGAAAAATGGTTTTTATTGGTCCCAACTTTTTCATTTTTGCCGGCGCTGGTCCCAACTTTCATTTTGGCTGGCAACGGTTCCAACTTCAACATTCGTTGCTTCCACCAGTCCGCGACTGACGGAGCACTAACTCCGTTATGTTTTTGCTTACGTGTCAATCTGAGTTGTCAAAAACATATTACGTGGCAGCCACTGTGGATTATTGGTTTAGGAAAAATGGTTTTTATTGGTCCCAACTTTTTCATTTTTGCCGGCGTTGGTCCCAACTTTCATTTTGGCTGGCAACGGTCCCAACTTCAACATTCGTTGCTTCCACCAGTCCGCGACTGACGGAGCACTAACTCCGTTATGTTTTTGCTTACGTGTCAATCTGAGTTGTCAAAAACATATTACGTGGCAGCCACCGTGGATTATTGGTTTATTACGTGACAGCCACCAGAACCCTAACTCTTCAACGCTCACTCAAAACCACCGGATCCGCCCTCTCCATCTTCGCTTCCGGCGAACCCCTCGCTGTCGCCGACCAAACTCCCGCTGTCCTCCTCCCCACCCCTTCCTCCACCTCCACCAAACCCCCTTCACACACAAACACCACTGAGTCGCCACACAACACACAGAGAAAGAGAGAATGACGAAGTTCGATTCAAGCGAGAGTTCAACCGGAACTAGCCGTTCCTCGTTAAATTCGCCATCACCGGCACCATCATCACCAAATTCTCCCTTGGTCTTATCGGTACGCATCCAATTCCTCTTCAAATCAGATTCGATTTAAAACAGGTTCGTATATTTAAAACAGGTTCATTGATGGAGGTTAACGGCGGCTGCCGGAACCGATCTGGATTTTGAGCTAGCAACAGATGGAGACCGGGTCGACGGCGCCGGCGGTGGTGGTGAGGGTTGGTGGCGGTGGAATGAAGGGGGTTTGGTGGAGGTGGAGGAAGGGGTGGGGAGGAGGGCGGCTGGAGTTTGGTCGGCGACAGCGAGGGGTTCGCCGGAAGCGAAGACGGAGAGGGCGGATCCGGTGGTTTTGAGTGAGCGTTGAAGAGTTAGGGTTTTGGTGGCTGTCACGTAATAAACCAATAATCCACGGTGGCTGCCACGTAATATGTTTTTGACAACTCAGATTGACACGTAAGCAAAAACATAACGGAGTTAGTGCTCCGTCAGTCGCGGACTGGTGGAAGCAACGAATGTTGAAGTTGGGACCGTTGCCAGCCAAAATGAAAGTTGGGACCAGCGCCGGCAAAAATGAAAAAGTTGCGACCAATAAAAACCATTTTTCCTAAACCAATAATCCACGGTGGCTGCCACGTAATATGTTTTTGACAACTTAGATTGACACGTAAGCAAAAACATAACGGAGTTAGTGCTCCGTCAGTCGCGGACTGGTGGAAGCAACGAATGTTGAAGTTGGGACCGTTGCCAGCCAAAATGAAAGTTGGGACCAGCGCCGGCAAAAATGAAAAGGTTGGGACCAATAAAAACCATTTTTCCAATTAATAAAGATTTCAGAAACTATAGCATGATACAAAATTGAAATCAAATTTCCTTCTATTTTTTTTTTCCAAAGTATGTTTATGCCTTTGTGGTTTGATGTGTACAGAGTTTTAAAAAGTAATGTCATGGACGGAACTTTATTGTAATTTAATGCTCAAGATATTGCCAGGAAGCTCACCTTCAATAGTTTGTTGCGAAAATTAAACATTGCGTCCCTTTCTTAATTATGACAACTTCATTGGAATAATTTGAATATTAGTACACATTTTCCACAAAATTTCCAATTTCGTTTCTACAAAAGCAACGGATCCACGCTCATAGTTCATCCTGTATCCGTACTAACAAATATAGATTAGTAGAAACTAACACAATGATTTTCATGTATTTGTTTGTATCATACATGTGTATAGAATGGTTTATCTTTTTACATGACTTGTATTTGTTTTTCGCTCGTCCTCTTTTTCAGTTTATCTTCACTACACGAACCACTACTTGTGTTGCGGCTGATCCACCAAACGAAGAAACTCGTGTTAGGGCGTGTGACGGTCTGGAGAATGGCCCTGGTAAGAAAAGGGCATTGGGCGTGAGTCCAAAGACTATGATGCAACGGTTAGGAACGTTTTGGGATCCTGATGATCAAAGAGAAACTATCGTGTTAGAGGAAATGGTGGGCTTGTTTATTGATGATGAACCAAGCTTAGATGAAGTCAAACAAGCGTTTAGAGTGTTTGATAAGAACAACGATGGATATATCGATGCAAAAGAGTTGCAAAATGTGCTTCACGATATGGGGTTTTTACATATATCTGAAAGCGATTGTGGACGAATGATTGATGGGTATGATACTGACAAAGATGGTAAGATCGTGTTTAGAGATTTTTTGAAGGTTGTTGAAGATGTCTTTCTTTAAATTTTGAAACCTTGTCTAGTCGGTTTCTTAAGTTTTTCGAATATGCTTGTTGTAACAAGGATATGTTGTGTATGTTCTTGTTTATAATGTCGTGTTTGTGTACCTTATGCATGCATTGTTCTCAATATGTTTAATTAGCTACGAAGATAGATTAGTCATGGCTCATGATTCATCACCGGAACACATAAAATCACCAATTTTAATTGCTCTAAGAGTATGTATGTGACTCGTTATATTAAAGATATTTTTTTCAAAGCTATCATCCTTCTTGTTTCCACAACACGTAGCTCGTGTTTGGTTTGACAACTTACCTAAATGTAAAACTTGTAGAAGTATAAGGTTGTGAAGTTGTGCTTTCTTGGTCTTATGTTAAGAAGTTGGTTAAGTGTGAACATCTTTACCTTCATAAGTAGGAAAAATTTAGGCACAACTAATACGTTTTTCTAAGTTGTGAAGAGAAAAATGCGTGTGAAAATGATTTATGTCTAGGAAGTCGATTGTTGTTGTCAGCATTTGGAATATGATGTTTGAAGTTCGTAAACAGTCCTTATCCGTTTAGCATAATCTGATATAAGAATATATGTCCTTCAACTACATCACGTCTTACATACTAACATGATCAATATAGAGGTTTGGACGTATGCTAAAGTGATTATGTAAAAATGTTAAATGTTTTTAATAAATATTGAAAATTTAAATTTAGTAATTGAATGAAATAAACATGTAATCATGCAATGGCTAAGGCGTGCAAAACATGGTTAACACGTCCATTGACATCCATCTTAACCATGGATATTATTGGCCTCTAAACATGTCAACTTGGCCCCTAAACTTTAGATCTCCTACATAGCCACCCGCCATTGAGATCAACCCATATGATACGTACCACTACTGACCCTATACAGCCATACCCACGTTTGATCCTCATGCTCACACCCACGTTGCTTTAGTGTAGTTCATGCAATTGTCCATGATTATATTATTTCCTATTTTTCATATTGGTGGTAGTTTGTTCCTTGTTTCTTTAAATACTGTACATTTACAATTGGAATGAAAAAAAGAGAAAAGATCCACTCAACGGATCTATCTATTAGGAGATTGACTATCTTGAATAGGTCCCTATCTCCATACCATTCTGTCTTTCGGGGTTACTCATCTACGAATACGGCATTGCTTATAATTTCACACAAACTCCTCAAATCTACCTATACCATTAAAACAAAACCATCATTCCATATGTCCTTCAACTAGAGTAGTCAGATAGAATGCCAACTAATACTACTACCATTTATAGTATTACTACCAAGTTACAAATATAACTTTAAATGTTTTATTAAATTAGGTTTTTAGATATTTATGAATTATTAAATTTTATTTATCATTATTTATATCTTGTTAATCCATAAGGTATGTTATTACGTATATTATTAAATTTAACTTTTTTATTGTATTTTTTTAATCACGCGGTATTACACGACATCCTAGTGATATATATGCACACATAAGACAAGGCAAAGGAGGTTTAAATACAAATGATCGCCAAGGTACCAGCCGAAGATATATGTTGAGTAATTAATAATGTAGGTTGTGTGGAGATGGCGATACTGCCATAGTCCTAAATCGATGTGAGTCAAGGTACTTATTTCAATTCATCACCCTAATGATGATGCTTTTGATGTTAGTGAGTGTGGCTACAGGTAATGGAATTTGAAACAGGATCGATAGAGCGATAAACGATCGCAATGATAAGATTATTTTCCCTTTGTCGACTTTGAAAGAGAGGGTAGGTAAAGGGGACTCGCCGTTCATTTGCATAATGAGAGAAATAACATGGATTCATGGATGCTGAGTTGGAGGAGACGTCCGAGAGGTGGGATACGGAGAACCTTTTGTGGTCTATAGGCCTTTATAAGTGGTTTCGGGACTTTGATCTCCAAGATGGTTTTCAAGTTAAATTGGCCAGAAAACATATAGATAGTTGCATTCTGCTGACTGTTAATACGTACTAGATGGAACAAATGGGTCTCGAAGAAAGTTAAGATAATGAAATGGAGATTATTATTAAATCATCTCCATTAGGGAGAATCTTTGTAACAAAAGTATTGACATTCTAAGCATTTTGTATGTGTTATGTGTTAAGCCCAACTAAGTTTCCCACCATTAATTCAAACTATTTTGAATTATTTAGTTTGTTGTAATAATCTAGTTTATCTCCTACTTATTTGTAAAGTCTTCCTAGTCTCTAGGATATACATGTGTATATATTTGCATCTGATTCATTAATAAAAATATCAATCGTTGATACATTTATATGGTATCACAGCCAAGGTTTATCCCCAATTTTCTTTTTCTCCGCCGCTGCACATCAATTTCCAGCCATCTCCCTCACTATGTCAACTGAAAGCATAGTCACATCTACTTCCATCCCCATCATACGACCATCCATCTCCATGGTTACCTTCCCCTCTTCTCTAAAACTTACATCTAAAAATTACTTGAGCTGGAAAACCCAAATAGAAGCCCTCCTTCAGGGTTTTGATCTCCATAAATTCATTGACGGGTCACACCTTGCACCATCTCCGACCTTAAACCCCAATGGCTCGTCCACCCCTCATCCCGATTACACTACCTATTTTCGCCAAGATAGGCTTCTATTTGGAGCTATTGTGCGCAGTCTCTCTGCTCTCATTTAAACAGCTTCAACATAGACTGAAGCAATCTTCCAAGACCATTGAGTAAACCATAACCGACTACATGCAATCAATCAAGATCCTTGTTGATGAACTTGCAATCCTTGGCAAACCTATGGACCCCGAAGACATCACCAATGTTATTCTTGCGAGCCTTGATCAGAAATCTTACAAATCTGTAATTAAGGCAGTCCATGCTCGTGACACCCCGATCTCTTTTCATGAGATTCATGAAAAATTGATTAATCATGAACTTGTGACATTTGAGCCAAAACAAGGTACACCTCAGTACATATTTATCGATTAAGCAAATAAATGCTTTTCGCGTGACAAATGAACGATTAACCGAACGGGTCGGGTTATGACCCAGATATCCCGGGGGGCCATCTATAAGTGATATACGTTTAATATAAGCTAACATATTAGTATTATGGCCTTAGTTCGATAGCAAACAAGTTAAACGAAAACATGCTCGTTTAACTACCTGCTATAGATTTAAACGCGAAAGATAGTTACAAACCAAGCATTGTATCATCCGTTAAGCCGAAAAAGACTTACCAAACACCTATTTGAAATGTTTTAAGCGATCCTTGAAAATATTTTCGATTTTTACGAACGTATAGTATGTTTTTATGAATTTACACATAACTAGCCGAAAAACACTCGTTTTCCGCACTGTTTGTCGTACCTGATATGTTTTTCGTGCCAAAAACCGAACCCGAACTAAATTTGGACTTGGCCTTTCACGTTTAGGCTTGTAGAACCAGATTTTTGGGCCAAAATGGGGCCAAGGAGGGCCCATTTGACTCCCGGCCGCTAAATGGTAAAACTCCCCTAAAGTATTCTTTTTATTACATATATAATACTAGATATTAGAAATAACCACATGCGTACATTCTGGAGGAATCTGGCTGATCTTCTTCATAACATCAAAAAGAGAAACAAAAACATAGGTAAAACTCTATTTAAATCATCTTTTATAACTTATTAATTATGTTTAATATCATATAAACATGGTTTGGTTACCAAAATTCATTCCTAACCATGCAAAAATCCTAAAAATGGTCCAAAAACATGTTTTAATCATACACATGTTCAGGAACCTGTTTTGATAAGTTTTTTGGCCATAAACATAGATTAGAGGGTTTAAACGGCGTTTTTACGATTCAAAAGTTTGTTTTTACGCCATAGCCGAAACCCTAAGTCAAGGGCTGTTATGTTGATGAAAACTTGCTTTCTTTGTGATATAGGACTTGTATCTAGCCTACATAGGAGCATAAGAGCTTGAAAATTTGATTAGAAAGGCGGAAACGAACCAAAACCGCTAAGGTAATGCCGAAACACTCGTTTAAGGGCTGTTTAGGTTAAGGTTGTGATGTGCATATTTTTAGGACTAGGGACATCAGGGACCTTGTAACTGAGCCCCGGTTTGAATTTAGTAATTTTTCGACCATCCGAAAATATTTGACGAATTTATTACCAAATTGGGATGTTTATTTGGGAAAAATAGTTAAAATGCTTGAAAAATTATGAAATTTTGTGGGGAACTCAGATTTGGTATATTTTGAGCACATATAAAATTTGGGTTCATTTGGAAAATTTTAAGGGCGTTTTGTTCATGCACGTTCGTATGAATTTTTATAGCTGAATATGGGCCGAAGAGAATATTGAACAAGCTTATTGCATTCAAGAATTGATACAGGTTGTTTTGGGACATAATTTGAGTATTCAGGAATTTTTTTGGAATTTTTCAAAATCGTTTGGGATAAACGGACGATTTTCAGGCGAAATATAGCTGATAAAATGAATTTTTATAAATTAATAAATCAATAAATAATTTCAGAAATATTTTTATAAAAATCTACATATTTTATTTGATAATTGACTAAATTTTCATAATTTAATGATTAACGGTTAATTAATTATGCTAATTTGAAGATTAAACAAATTCAATTTTAATAAAAACCGGCAAGTTTTCGCGATTAACGAACCTGCGGGAGTATCAAAACACCAAGAGTGATTAAAAATCATATTTTTGGATTAATTAAGTAAAAACAAACATTTTTATGAGAAACCTGGGCAATCTGGATAGATTGTGCACGTTTCTTCTCAAATCAAACTGAATAAACGGAAACGGGCCCCGTAGCTAATCCGGGACCCCAATATGTGATCATTTTTTATAACTTAATCATTTTATTAACCAACACGTTTAACCAAGCTTATTTCCCCATAACTGTTTTCTGAACGCGTAAATGAACAACTTGACCCTGCTGGGAAAACGGGAAACTGAGCCAAGTTCGGTTTTAAGTATTAGACATTGAATAACATCAAAACCTAACCCTATTGCCACTTTCTGGGCGTTCCAGCTATACCCAGATTAGATATACAGCCCAGTTTAGTATTGAGATTATAATAATATTAAAATATTAATATTATTATAATATTGATTATAGGAACCCGTAATTACAAGTCAAACAAACCTCGAACCGTCGTGCTACTGAATACTGAATAAACCGTGAGTTTCATAACCCCTCTCTTTAAACAGTTTTACGAACTTTTGGGGTGAAAAACATGTTTGATTACATATACATACCTGAAACATATATTGATGTGAATTATCTAAATGCTAACACACGAAAGTCCCCACTAACACAGTGATTAACCTCGAGCCGGTGGCTTGTGAATAGTACTATTGGTTTGACAAACCCAAACGAAGCCGGCATTTGTTGCTGAGACATTACCCCGTTTGCACATGACCATAAATACACCATCACGCTATGTAGTGTTAGACATAGCTACTTGGGGCATATTGTGGGCGGAAAGGGGGCCACAGTGGTTGATTGGGCGTGGGAAATGGATGCACGCAGCACAAACAGTCAAGGCTTCACTGTAGCTTAGCATAATTACATCATTTATATACATATATACTTATATCACGATTACAAGTGTTAAATTGTGAATAACCAAAATTATTTTCAGGAAACTCGTGAAACTTACCAACTCTAGTAGTTGACCCGTTTTAAACTGCTTTTTCAGGTGTACCTAAATTAGAATAACTTGGTGATCTGCTACGTGTGCAAGGTGTGGTTGATGCTATGTGAATAAAAGCAAGGGTATTAGTAGTAAGATCATATAGTTTAATGAACTAGTTTTGTTTGTATCACCTTGATTGTAAAACAATGATAGAATAATGTAATGTAATATATTGTAAATTAGTTTGTAATGTTTCTTTATAAACAATGTGTTGATACCAGAGGTGTCTGTTACATTCCCGTTTTACGCTTTCGCATTGTGCTAGTCGGGGTGTGACAGAAGTTGGTATCAGAGCAATTTGTTATAAAGGATTAGGTTATCCCCTAAGGTACCTAAAATAACCGTAGGCTCGATTAACTCTGGGAAAATAATTAAATAATAATTTAATATTATATACTGATGAATGCCGGGATGAACTTGTAGGGCAATTGAGTTATTGTGGTCCGGAACATAATAACAAGCTTGCTTATACGAGGTAATTCAGGGAAAAGTCGCGGGACGTGCAGATAGGTAAAAATAGCAACATATGTGTATAAAAAGTAATACTGAGTATGTATGTATATATATATATATATATATATATATATATATATATATATATATGTAAAACACATACGTGCTTATCTGAAACAAGGTCTATGAATACGTGTACATACGATGTTACCGATAACAGTAAATCTTATTATGAATATTATATTCATTTATATTCTATAATAATTCTAATTATAACTAAAATTAAAATTTTAATAAAACTAATATTATATTCTAATATAATTAATATTAAATTTGGCTTAATTAATTAATCTTCCCGACAATAGTTAGCGCTAGCAATAGATATTATTCTTATAACTAACCTTTGTGCAGAGTCATGGTAAGGAATAACGACTACGCTGGAAGAAGAACCGGTAATCTCTGTTGAGGAGGAGGATCCAAAGGAGGAGGACCCAGAAGAGGAACCAGAGGAGGATGAGGAAGAGGTTGAAGAAGAAGTTATTTGTAGAGAGCAACTCAGTAACGTGCCTGACCTATCCGGCTACAAATGCGATAGTTACCCACCTAGGTCACCACGCAGAGATCAAAACGAAGTTAACAGTCAGTATCGTTCACCTGCTAGGGTAGCCAGATCACCTACTCCGCCTATTCATCTGTCCCCTACGACTTCAACTACTGCACGAGTCCGACAGACTGCTCGTATTCGGGTAACCCCGATTGACCCTACCTCGATTCCATTCAGATCTACCCACTATCGGGGAGGACCTTCAAGTTCTAGGACAGATACTTCATCTTCCTGTTCGTTGAGTATACCTACCCCTTGCCTTGACCTCCCAAACGTAGGAAACGACTCTTGGATGGCTGTCCTGACCGACCAGTGTGATAGACCACTCGATAGCCATAGTTAACATTAACCAGGGGAGGAGAGACGTGACCCGGTGCTTATTGACATTGCAGCAGATAGTAATGAACTTGCAGCAGTCAGATGCCTACCGCTGTTGGTGTTTGGATTGGGTGACAGTCCGACTGTGGAGCTGTTACTGGGTGATCACTGTGTTGTTGTTTTTTTGTTTATGGTTAGTCCATCGTTTGTATGGATAGATGTAGGAAGTTACAGACCGGTATATGTGATATTTTGACACTCCATATATGTATATAGTAGTATGTTATGCTGACATGGAGTATGATTTTTTATATTATTACAAGCACTGACCCTTACAGGGTTAAGTCTAGCAGTCACTTAGTGACAGATTTTTATATATACAGGCAAGCACTGGCCTTTATCAGGCTAAGTCTATGTACCTTTTGTTATCAATGCACAGAACAGTTTTTGAAATACCAGTGTGTTGTTTTATTTACTTGTACAACATTTATTGTGATTTTTATTACAATAAGTCGTGGACTGGAATTAGTATTAATTGGCTTATACTTGTTTATCATTATAGAATGGCCCTAAAGAAAGCAAATCCTATGACTGAGGCGGAAATAGCCGAGATGATTGCTCGGCAAATGCAGGCAGTGATCCCACTTATTGTAACACAAGTAACTGCCGGTGTAAATGCTAATATACAAACAAACCAACAACCAATCAATAATGCTCCCCCAACCAACATTGAAACAGTCACAAATAACATTCCCCCACCTAATACAAATAATTTCAACAACAATAATCCTCCACCGAATCCAAACAATAACAATAACAACCCTAATCCCCCTCTTAGAGAATACTCAATAAAAAAACTTCATGGCCTGTAAACCGATTGACTTCAAAGGCACCAAAGGGCCAAACGGATTGATCAAATGGATCGAGAAAACTGAATCTGTCCTCAATATCACCAATTGTCCACCCGAAAACATTGTCAAGTATGTGGCCTCTACATTTACTGATCACGCATTAATGTGGTGGAATACTACGGTGCAAATAAAAGGTCAAGATACGGTTAATCGCATGACATGGGCTGAACTCAAAACATTGATGCTAGAACATTTTTGCCCAAAGAATGAAATACAAAGGTTAGAACATGAACTTTGGAGCTTAGAAATGAAAGGAGCGGATCATCTGGGGTATACCAACCGCTTCAATGAACTGGCTCGCCTAGTACCATGGTTTGTAACTCCTGAAGACAAACGAATTGAACGTTATATTTGGGGTTTAGCCTCAGAAGTGAGGAGTTTGGTGAACTTTGTTGGTCATACATCGTTTAAGAATGCCGTGACTCAAGCCGGCATTGTAACTTTTGACTTGGTGAGAAGTGGTGTGTTGAGAATGGCCGGGGAATCATCGGGTATGAAGCGAACTAATTATGGATCGGGGTCACAAGGAAGGCAAACAAATAAACGTGCATGCCTGACAATACAAAATTATGTCATGAGTAGTTCTGAGGTGAAACGAGACAGGTACAAGGGACCATGGCCAAAATGTGATAAATGTAGTTTTCATCACATGGGTGAGTGCAGACCGTTAATTTGTCAGAAGTGTGGGAGAACGGGGCACAATGGCCCTAGTTGTAGAGTCAGTATGGAAATTGTCAACCGACCAACCCAAGCAACTCAACCTCACCGTCCGCAACCACCTAGACCGCAACCAATTCGTCAACAACCCATCCAACAAATCACAGCCCCAGCAACCCGCCGTGCTTGCTATGAATGTGGTAGCACGGAGTATTTTAGAAAGGACTGTCCCAAACTGAATCAAGGAGCCGTCACCGGTCGGAACCAAGCATCGACTTCTGGTGCGCCTAGAGGATGCGCGTTTGTTATCGGGTCAGGAGAAGCACGACAAGACCCTGAACGTAGTAACAGGTACATTTGTAGCTTCTGATCAATACGCTTCTATATTATTTGATACCGGTGCCGATAGAAGTTTCGTTTCCACTAGTTTTGTATCCCTGGGAAATATGCCGATTAGTGAACTAACAAATCCCTATACTATAGAACTCGCTAACGATAACTCTATAACTGTCAACCAAATAACCCGAAACTGTTCCATTATTCTAAATGACCACCCATTCCTTATTGATCTACTCCCAATAGAGTTAGGAAGTTTTGATGTTATAGTCGGCATGGATTGGTTAACCAAGTATAAAGCGGAGATTGTGTGTAATGGCAAGACAGTTAAAATTCCCCTTTCGGATGGTGAAATGATTATGGTACAGGGAGAAAAGTCCGGTTCGATATTACCTCTCGTTTCTCATCTCAAAATTTTGAAGTGTTTACGCCAAGGATGTATGGCGTTTCTGGCAAACATGACCGTAAAGAACCCTGATGAGAAACACATAGAAGATATCCCCATTGTACGTGAATACGCCGATGTCTGTCCTGACAATTGACTTGGATTACCACCAAATCGACAAGTTGAATTCCGTATTGACCTAATCCCAAGATCAGCCCCTATTGCAAAGGCACCTTATCGACTGGCACCCTCTGAAATGCAAGAATTATCCAACCAGTTACAGGAGTTGTTAGATAAAGGTTTCATACGTCCTAGTTATTCTCCTTGGGGAGCACCGGTAATGTTTGTAAAGAAGAAAGATGGAAGTATTAGAATGTGCATCTATTATCGGGAATTAAACAAAGTTACCATCAAAAACCGATACCTTCTTCCACGAATAGATGACTTATTTGATCAACTTCAAATGGCAAACTATTTCTCGAAATTGACCTTCGATCCGGTTACCATCAAGTTAAAATTCAAGAGGAAGATGTGTCTAAAACGACGTTCCGAACTCGTTATGGCCACTACGAATTCTTAGTTATGCCGTTCGGATTGGCTAATGCTCCCGCAGTGTTCATGGATCTTATTAATCAAGTTTGTAAACCGTACCTCGACAAATTATTTATATTGTTTATTGATGACATTTTGATATATTCGAAAACCAAAGAGGACCACGATCAGCACTTACGAACCATTTTAGAGTTGTTGAGACAGGAAAAGTTGTATGCCAAATTATCAAAATGTGAATTTTGGCTACAAGAGGTTCAATTTTTAGGGCACGTTGTTAATCGACATGGGATCCATGTAGACCCGAGTAAGATTGAAGCCATCAAAAATTGGCAAGCCCCGAAGTCACCGAAAGAAATCCGTCAATTTTTGGGATTAGCTGGGTATTATCGGCGCTTTATTGCTAACTTTTCTAGCATGGCCCAACCTTTAACCCTTTTGACTCAAAAATATTGCGCTTATGTTTGGGGAGAAGATCAAGAAGCGGCCTTTCAATTGCTGAAACAGAAACTATGTCAAGCCCCGATACTGAGTCTTCCAGAGGGAACTGATGATCTGGTAGTTTATTGTGATGCTTCCCGAAAAGGTTTAGGATGCGTACTTATGCAAAGAAACAAAGTCATAGCATACACTTCTCGACAATTAAAGGTGCACGAGAAGAATTATACCACCCATGACTTGGAACTGGGCGCGGTTATTTTCGCACTTAAGATCTGGAGGCACTACTTATATGGCACCAAATGTACAGTATACACCGACCATAAGAGCCTACAACACATTTTCGACCAGAAAGAACTAAATATGAGGCAGAGGAGATGGGTAGAACTGCTGAACGATTATGATTGTGAGATTCGATATCATTCAGGCAAGGCTAATATAGTAGCATATGCCTTAAGTAGAAAAGACAGAATCAAACCACTACGGGTCCGAGCACTTGGAATGATTGTCCAAACAAGTCTCACCGAACAAATCCGTATTGCTCAAAACGAAGCCCTAAAAGGAGATCACTTGGAAAATGAAGACTTACATGGAACCGAACAAAACTTTGAAGAAAGAACCAACGAAATTTTATACTACAAAAACCGAGTTTGG